>NW_027640627.1:0-57000 GCF_949752795.1 Hyperoodon ampullatus | reverse complement strand
TGTGGGGCTGAGACTTTGGTTAATTCTTCTTCCTGCCGGGAAATTACAGTGATATGTGCCCGTCCAAATGCCTAACAGCTACTCTCTCATTGGTTCTCCCTCTTCCCTTTCATCCTCTGCCAAATTGGCAACCTGGGTGAACCAGGAGGTTAAAGGGTCTGTCTCTACAAGTTGGGAGGTTGATAGTAAAGCAGATGGAAAGTCAAACCGGAGCACCAGGAGAGGGACTATTTGTTGAGTTTTAGAATCCTTTCGTATTCACAGTGTGTCCTTTCTCTAGGTTTCCCGTACATGTTATAACTGTAGTAATATTCTCTTCAACCTGGAGAGTTGGGACCCATGGAATGGGTGCCAGGCATTATTGCTTTAAAGGGTCTGCATTTGCTCACCAATCTCACCAATCCTCTCAGTCCCAGTTATCCAGCCTTATGCCACATCCAGCTGTCGTTGTAGATAGGGTCATTCCAGGTTTCATCAGAAACCCTGAAGGAATTGTAAAGAATTTCCCATTTTTTTGTTTTGTTTTTGAAATTCCTTTTTATAGTGGGTTTGAGCTGATTCTCGCTGCCATGTTTATGCCAGTCTAGACACACTTGATTCCCTTACGGAGACATATCAATACATAGGTTTTAAGATTCTTACTAGTCAGATATATTCCTCTGCGGGAAATATGGGATTTTGAGTCCCTTTCACTGAGGAAGGTGTAGGTCTTGTCTATTCCATAGTTGGTTTTTGGAACGGTACCTGTGCTTATATCAAACTCTGGTTTTATGCATCACCCCACCTCTCCTTCCCCCTTAAGCAGGCATAAGAGTGTTTTCTAAATGTGAGACACTGTTCTCTTTCCTAACTCAGTTCAATTGTAGCCATGTTTACAGGATCTTCATAAGTGATATCTTATGATAAGTTTCTTTTTCTGTGTGACTTATTTCACTTAGAATCATCGTACCTGAATCCACCCATTTTGCTGCTACTGGTCTTATGACATTGATTTCATGGCTGAGGGATATTCCATCGTTCGTAAGTACCACAAATTTTTGAACCATTTTTATATTTCCTGGGATATTTAAGGTGTACCCAAGTTGAGGTTTTTGTAAGCAGTGCAGCCCTAAATTTTGCGGTGGCTCTGGCTTATTGATTTTCAGTTTTCCCAAGGTATATTCCCTAGATTGGAAGTGCCCTTGGCTCTGTAGCTCTGTTGTTTACTTGTTTTAGGGAACATAGTGCACTCCTCCGGAGAGGCAGTTGGCAATTTACATCCAGCTGATCAGCATAACAAGGCTCCCTGTTCTCCAGGGCCTGTCTTGCCTTTCTGGTTTTTACACATTTTGCGGATGTCCCTTTTGACCGGTGGGAAGTGATACTTCTTTGTATTGCAGATTTGCATTGCCCGCTTGCTTGGTTTGCCAAAAAGGGCGTATGCGTTTTCTCCTGAATATATTCAGGAGAAAGCGCATACACCCTTTTTGGCCAAGTGCATCATTGTCGAAGTTGTGCCCCTCTTCCTGTGCTTTAAAGGCGATTCCAACATACCTCTTGAAATCTGCTTCCTGCTATTCTGCCTCGATTTCAACTCCGCCTCGTTGCCTTCCCTCAACAGATTTTTGGATGATAGTTGTCCTTTATTACTCTTCCAGTTTGTGAATTGCTGTGCCCTGAGCCCCATTTTTCAACTCATTTTTTGTGAGCTGACCGCAAGTCCAAAATTTTGGTTCAGGACCTCTACTTTTTACCCGTGGGAGGCTGAGACTTTGTTTAGTTCTTCTTCCTCCCGTGAAATTAGAGTGACATGTGCCCGTCTAAATGCCTAACAGCTACTCTGTCATTGGTTCTCCCCCTTTCCTTTCATCCTCTGCCAAATTGGCAACGTGTGTGTACCAGGAGGTTAAAAGTGGTGTCTCTCCAAGTTGGGAGATTGATAGTAAAGCAGTTGGAAAGTCAAACCGGAACACCAGGAGAGGGACTACTCGTTGAGTTTTAGAAACCTTTTGTATTCACAGTGTGTCCATTCTCTAGGTTTCCTGTACATGTTATAGCTCTATTAATATTCCCTTCAACCCGCAGAGTTGGGACCCATGGAATGGGTGCCATGCATTATTGGTTTACAAGGTCTGCATTTGCTCACCCAATCTCACCAATCCTCTCAGTCCCAAGTGTCCAGCCTTATGCCACATCCAGCTGTCATTGTAGATAGGGTCATTCCAGGTTTCATCAGAGACCCTGAAGGAATTGTAAAGAATTTCCCTGTTTTTTTGTTTTGTTTCAGCTGATTCTCGTTGCCAAGTTTATGCCAGTCTAGACACACTTGATTCCCTTACAGAGACATATCAATACATAGGTTTTAAGATTCTTACTAGTCAGATATATTCTTCTGCGGGAAATATGGGCTTTTCAGTCCCTTTCACTGAGGAATGTGTAGGTCTTGTCTATTCCATAGTTGGTTTTCGGAACGGTAGGTGTGCTTATATGAAACTCTGGTTTTATGCATCACCCCACCTCTCCTTCCCCCTTAAGCAGGCATAAGAGTGTTTTCCAAATGTGAGACTCTGTTCTCTTTCCTAGCTAAGTTCAAGTGTAGCCATGTTTACAGGTTCTTCATAAGTGATATCTTATGATAAATTTCTTTTTCTGTGTGTCTTATTTCACTTAGAATCATCATAACAGAATCCACTCATTTTGTTGCTACTGGTCTTATGACATTGATTTCATGGCTGAGGGATATACCATCGTACGTAAGTACCACAATTTTTTGAACCATTTTTATATTTCCTGGGATATTTAAGGTGTACCGAAGTTGAGGTTATTGTGAGCAGTGCAGCCGTAAATTTTGGGGTGGCTCTGTCTTATTGATTTTCAGTTTTCCCAAGGTATATTCCCTAGACTGGAAGTGCCCTTGGCTCTGTAGCTCTGTTGTTTACTTGTTTTAGGGAACACAATGCACTCCTCCATAGAGGCAGTTGGCAATTTACATCCCGCCCATCAGCATAACAAGGCTCCCTGTTCTCCAGGGCCTGTCTTGCCTTTCTGGTTTTTACACATTTTGCGGATGCCCTTTTGACCGGTGGGAAGTGATACTTCTTTGTAGTGCAGATTTGCATTGCCCGCTTGCTTGCTTGGCCAAAAAGGGCGTATGCGTTTTCTCCTGAATATATTCAAGAGAAAACGCATACGCCCTTTTTGGCCAAGTGCATCATTGTCGAAGTTGTTCCACTCTTCCTGTGCTTTAAAGGCGATTCCAACGTACCTCTTGAAATCTGTTTCCTGCTATTCTGCCTCGATTTCAACTCCGCCTCGTTGCCTTCCCTCAACAGATTTTTGGATGATAGTTGTCCTTTATTACTCTTCCAGTTTGTGAATTGCTGTGCCCTGAGCCCCATTTTTCAACTTATTTTTTGTGAGCTGACCGCACGTCCAAAATTTTGGTTCAGGACCTCTACTTGTTCCCTGTGGGAGGCTGAGACTTTGGTTAATTCTTCTTCCTACCGTGAAATTAGAGTGACATATGCCCGTCTAAATGCCTAACGGCTACTCTGTCATTGGTTCTCCCCCTTTCCTTTCATCCTCTGCCAAATTGGCAACGTGTGTGTACCAGGAGGTTAAAAGGGGTGTCTCTCCAATTTGGGAGATTGATAGTAAAGCAGTGGGAAAGTCAAACCGGAACACCAGGAGAGGGACTATTCGTTGAGTTTTAGAAACCTTTTGTATTCACAGTGTGTCCATTCTCTAGGTTTCCTGTACATGTTATAGCTGTATTAATATTCCCTTCAACCCGCAGAGTTGGGACCCATGGAATGGGTGCCATGCATTATTGGTTTACAAGGTCTGCATTTGCTCACCCAATCTCACCAATCCTCTAAGTCCCAAGTGTCCAGCCTTATGCCACATCCAGCGGTCGTTGTAGATAGGGTCATTCCAGATTTCATCAGAGACCCTGAAGGAATTGTAAAGAATTTGCCTGTTTTTTTGTTTTGTTTGTGAAATTCCTTTTGATAGTGGATTTCAGCTGATTCTCGCTTCCATGTTTATGCCAGTCTAGACACTTGATTCCCTTACAGAGACATATCAATACATAGGTTTTAAGATTCTTACTAGTCAGATATATTCTTCTGCGGGAAATATGGGGTTTTGAGTCCCTTTCACTGTGGAAGGTGTAGGTCTTGTCTATTCCATAGTTGGTTTTTGGAACGGTACCTGTGCTTATATCAAACTCTGGTTTTATGCATCACCCCACCTCTCCTTCCCCCTTAAGCAGGCATAAGAGTGTTTTCCAAATGTGAGACTCTGTTCTCTTTCCTAGCTCAGTTCAAGTGTAGCCATGTTTACAGGATCTTCGTAAGTGATATCTTATGATAAGTTTCTTTTTCTGTGTGACTTATTTCACTTAGAATCATCGAACCTCATTCCACTCATTTTGCTGCTACTGGTCTTATGACATTGATTTCATGGCTGAGGGATATTCCATCGTACGTAAGTACCACAATTTTTTGAACCATTTTTATATTTCCTGGGATATTTAAGGTGTACCCATGTTGAGGTTCTTGTAAGCAGTGCAGCCCTAAACGTTGGGGTGGCTCTGTCTTATTGATTTTCAGTTTTCCCAAGGTATATTCCCTAGACTGGAAGTGCACTTGGCTCTGTAGCTCTGTTCTTTACTTGTTTTAGGGAACACAATTCACTCCACCAGAGAGGCAGTTGGCAATTTACATCCTGCCCATCAGCATAACAATTCTCCCTGTTCTCCAGGGCCTGTCTTGCCTTTCTGGTTTTTACACATTTTGTGGATGTCCCTTTTGACCGGTGGGAAGTGATACTTCTTTGTAGTGCAGATTTGCATTGCCTGCTTGCTTGCTTGGCCAAAAAGGTCGTATGCATTTTCTCCTGAAAATATTCAGCAGAAAATGCAAACGCCCTTTTTGGCCAAGTGCATCATTGTCGAAGTTGTGCCCCACTTCTTGTGCTTTAAAGGCGATTCCAACATACCTCTTGAAATCTGTTTCCTGCTATTCTGCCTCGATTTCAACTCCGCCTCGATGCCTTCCCTCAACAGATTTTTGGATGATAGTTGTCCTTTATTACTCTTCCAGTTTGTGAATTGCTGTGCTCTGAGCCCCATTTTTCAACTCATTTTTTGTGAGCTGACCGCAAGTCCAAAATTTTGGTTCAGGACCTCTACTTGTTCCCCGTGGGTGGCTGAGACTTTGGTTAATTCTTCTTCCTGCCGGGAAATTACAGTGATATGTGCCCGTCCAAATGCCTAACAGCTACTCTCTCATTGGTTCTCCCTCTTCCCTTTCATCCTCTGCCAAATTGGCAACCTGTGCGAACCAAGAGGTTAAAGGGGCTGTCTCTCCAAGTTGGGAGGTTGATAGTAAAGCAGACGGAAAGTCAAACCGGAGCACCAGGAGAGGGACTATGCGTTGAGTTTTAGAAACCTTTCGTATTCACAGTGTGTCCGTTCTCTAGGTTTCCCGCACATGTTATAACTGTAGTAATATTCCCTTCAACCTGGAGAGTTCGGACCCATGGAATGGGTGCCATGCATTATTGCTTTAAAGGGTCTGCATTTGCTCAACCAATCTCACCAATCGTCTCAGTCCCAAGTGTCCCTCCTTATGTCACATCCAGCTGTCGTTGTAGATAGGGTCATTCCAGCCTTCATCAGAGACCCTGAAGGAATTGTAAAGAATTTCCCAGTTTTTTTGTTTTGTTTTTGAAATTCCTTTTTATAGTGGGTTTGAGCTGATTCTCGCTGCCATGTTTATGCCAGTCTAGACACACTTGATTCCCTTACGGAGACATATCAATACATAGGTTTTAAGATTCTTACTAGTCAGATATTTTCCTCTGCGGGAAATATGGGGTTTTGAGTCCCTTTCGCTGAGGACGGTGTAGGTCTTGTCTATTCCATAGTTGGTTTTTGGAACGGTACCTGTGCTTATATCAAACTCTGGTTTTATGCATCACCCCACCTCTCCTTCCCCATTAAGCAGGTATAAGAGTGTTTTCTAAATGTGAGACACTGTTCTCTTTCCTAACTCAGTTCAAGTGTAGCCATGTTTACAGGATCTTCATAAGTGATATCTTATGATAAGTTTCTTTTTCTGTGTGACTTATTTCACTTAGAATCATCGTACCTGAATCCACCCATTTTGCTGCTACTGGTCTTATGACATTGATTTCATGGCTGAGGGATATTCCATCGTACGTAAGTACCACAAGTTTTTGAACCATGTTTATATTTTCTGGGATACTTAAGGTGTATCCAAGTTGAGGTCCTTGTATGCAGTGCAGCCCTAAATTTTGGGGTGGCTCTGTCTTATTGATTTTCAGTTTTCCCAAGGTATATTCCCTAGACTGGTAGTGCCCTTGGCTCTGTAGCTCTGTTCTTTACTTGTTTTAGGGAACAGAATGCACTCCTCCAGAGAGGCAGTTGGCAATTTACATCCCGCCCATCAGCATAACAAGGCTCCCTGTTCTCCAGGGCCTGTCTTGCCTTTCTTGTTCTTACACATTTTGTGGATGTCCCTTTTGACCGGTGGGAAGTGATACTTCTTTGTAGTGCAGGTTTGCATTGCCCGCTTGCTTGCTTGGCCAAAAAGGGCGTATGCGTTTTCTCCTGAATATATTCAGGAGAAAACGCATACGCCCTTTTTGGCCAAGTGCATCATTCTCGAAGTTGTGCCCCTCTTCCTGTGCTTTAAAGGCGATTCCAACGTACCTCTTGAAATCTGTTTCCTGCTATTCTGCCTCGCTTTCAAGTCCGCCTCGTTGCCTTCCCTCAACAGATTTGTGGACGATAGTTGTCCTTTATTACTCGGCCAGTTTGTGAATGGCTGTGCCCCTGAGCTCCATTTTTCAACTCGTTTTTGGTGAGCTGACCGCAAGTCCAAAATTTTGGTTCAGGACCTATACTGGTTCCCGGTGGGTGGCTGAGAATTGGGTTAATTCTTCTTCCTTCCGGGAAATTACAGTGATATGTGCCCGTCCAAATGCCTAACAGCTACTCTCTCATTGGTTCTCCCTCTTCCCTTTCATCCTCTGCCAAATTGGCAACCTGTGCGAACCAAGAGGTTAAAGGGGCTGTCTCTCCAAGTTGGGAGGTTGATAGTAAAGCAGACGGAAAGTCAAACCGGAGCACCAGGAGAGGGACTATGCGTTGAGTTTTAGAAACCTTTCGTATTCACAGTGTGTCCGTTCTCTAGGTTTCCCGCACATGTTATAGCTGTAGTAATATTCCCTTCAACCTGGAGAGTTCGGACCCATGGAATGGGTGCCATGCATTATTGCTTTAAAGGGTCTGCATTTGCTCACCCTATCTCACCAATCGTCTCAGTCCCAAGTGTCCCTCCTTATGCCACATCCAGCTGTCGTTGTAGATAGGGTCATTCCAGCCTTCATCAGAGACCCTGAAGGAATTGTAAAGAATTTCCCAGTTTTTTTGTTTTGTTTTTGAAATTCCTTTTTATAGTGGGTTTGAGCTGATTCTCGCTGCCATGTTTATGCCAGTCTAGACACACTTGATTCCCTTACGGAGACATATCAATACATAGGTTTTAAGATTCTTACTAGTCAGATATTTTCCTCTGCGGGAAATATGGGGTTTTGAGTCCCTTTCGCTGAGGACGGTGTAGGTCTTGTCTATTCCATAGTTGGTTTTTGGAACGGTACCTGTGCTTATATCAAACTCTGGTTTTATGCATCACCCCACCTCTCCTTCCCCCTTAAGCAGGTATAAGAGTGTTTTCTAAATGTGAGACACTGTTCTCTTTCCTAACTCAGTTCAAGTGTAGCCATGTTTACAGGATCTTCATAAGTGATATCTTATGATAAGATTCTTTTTCTGTGTGACTTATTTCACTTAGAATCATCATACCAGAATCCAACTATTTTGCTGCTACTGGTCTTATGACATTGATTTCATGGCTGAGGGATATTCCATCGTACGTAAGTACCACAATTTTTTGAACCATGTTTATATTTTCTGGGATACTTAAGGTGTATCCAAGTTGAGGTCCTTGTATGCAGTGCAACCCTAAATTTTGGGGTGGCTCTGTCTTATTGATTTTCAGTTTTCCCAAGGTATATTCCCTAGACTGGTAGTGCCCTTGGCTCTGTAGCTCTGTTCTTTACTTGTTTTAGGGAACAGAATGCACTCCTCCAGCGAGGCAGTTGGCAATTTACATCCCGCCCATCAGCATAACAAGGCTCCCTGTTCTCCAGGGCCTGTCTTGCCTTTCTTGTTCTTACACATTTTGTGGATGTCCCTTTTGACCGGTGGGAAGTGATACTTCTTTGTAGTGCAGATTTGCATTGCCCGCTTGCTTGCTTGGCCAAAAAGGGCGTATGCGTTTTCTCCTGAATATATTCAGGAGAAAACGCATACGCCCTTTTTGGCCAAGTGCATCATTGTCGAAGTTGTGCCCCTCTTCCTGTGCTTTAAAGGCGATTCCAACGTACCTCTTGAAATCTGTTTCCTGCTATTCTGCCTCGCTTTCAAGTCCGCCTCGTTGCCTTCCCTCAACAGATTTTTGGACGATAGTTGTCCTTTATTACTCGGCCAGTTTGTGAATTGCTGTGCCCCTGAGCTCCATTTTTCAACTCGTTTTTGGTGAGCTGACCGCAAGTCCAAAATTTTGGTTCAGGACCTATACTGGTTCCCGGTGGGTGGCTGAGAATTTGGTTAATTCTTCTTCCTGCCGGGAAATTACAGTGATATGTGCCCGTCCAAATGCCTAACAGCTACTCTCTCATTGGTTCTCCCTCTTCCCTTTCATCCTCTGCCAAATTGGCAACCTGTGCGAACCAAGAGGTTAAAGGGGCTGTCTCTCCAAGTTGGGAGGTTGATAGTAAAGCAGATGGAAAGTCAAACCGGAGCACCAGGAGAGGGACTATGCGTTGAGTTTTAGAAACCTTTCGTATTCACAGTGTGTCCGTTCTCTAGGTTTCCCGCACATGTTATAGCTGTAGTAATATTCCCTTCAACCTGGAGAGTTCGGACCCATGGAATGGGTGCCATGCATTATTGCTTTAAAGGGTCTGCATTTGCTCACCCAATCTCACCAATCGTCTCAGTCCCAAGTGTCCCTCCTTATGCCACATCCAGCTGTCGTTGTAGATAGGGTCATTCCAGCCTTCATCAGAGACCCTGAAGGAATTGTAAAGAATTTCCCAGTTTTTTTGTTTTGTTTTTGAAATTCCTTTTTATAGTGGGTTTGAGCTGATTCTCGCTGCCATGTTTATGCCAGTCTAGACACACTTGATTCCCTTACGGAGACATATCAATACATAGGTTTTAAGATTCTTACTAGTCAGATATTTTCCTCTGCGGGAAATATGGGGTTTTGAGTCCCTTTCGCTGAGGACGGTGTAGGTCTTGTCTATTCCATAGTTGGTTTTTGGAACGGTACCTGTGCTTATATCAAACTCTGGTTTTATGCATCACCCCACCTCTCCTTCCCCATTAAGCAGGTATAAGAGTGTTTTCTAAATGTGAGACACTGTTCTCTTTCCTAACTCAGTTCAAGTGTAGCCATGTTTACAGGATCTTCATAAGTGATATCTTATGATAAGTTTCTTTTTCTGTGTGACTTATTTCACTTAGAATCATCGTACCTGAATCCACCCATTTTGCTGCTACTGGTCTTATGACATTGATTTCATGGCTGAGGGATATTCCATCGTACGTAAGTACCACAAGTTTTTGAACCATGTTTATATTTTCTGGGATACTTAAGGTGTATCCAAGTTGAGGTCCTTGTATGCAGTGCAGCACTAAATTTTGGGGTGGCTCTGTCTTATTGATTTTCAGTTTTCCCAAGGTATATTCCCTAGACTGGTAGTGCCCTTGGCTCTGTAGCTCTCTTCTTTACTTGTTTTAGGGAACAGAATGCACTCCTCCAGAGAGGCAGTTGGCAATTTACATCCCGCCCATCAGCATAACAAGGCTCCCTGTTCTCCAGGGCCTGTCTTGCCTTTCTTGTTCTTACACATTTTGTGGATGTCCCTTTTGACCGGTGTGAAGTGATACTTCTTTGTAGTGCAGGTTTGCATTGCCCACTTGCTTGCTTGGCCAAAAAGGGCGTATGCGTTTTCTCCTGAATATATTCAGGAGAAAACGCATACGCCCTTTTTGGCCAAGTGCATCATTGTCGAAGTTGTGCCCCTCTTCCTGTGCTTTAAAGGCGATTCCAGCGTACCTCTTGAAATCTGTTTCCTGCTATTCTGCCTCGCTTTCAAGTCCGCCTCGTTGCCTTCCCTCAACAGATTTTTGGACGATAGTTGTCCTTTATTACTCGGCCAGTTTGTGAATTGCTGTGCCCCTGAGCTCCATTTTTCAACTCGTTTTTGGTGAGCTGACCGCAAGTCCAAAATTTTGGTTCAGGACCTATACTGGTTCCCGGTGGGTGGCTGAGAATTTGGTTAATTCTTCTTCCTGCCGGGAAATTACAGTGATATGTGCCCGTCCAAATGCCTAACAGCTACTCTCTCATTGGTTCTCCCTCTTCCCTTTCATCCTCTGCCAAATTGGCAACCTGTGCGAACCAAGAGCTTAAAGGGGCTGTCTCTCCAAGTTGGGAGGTTGATAGTAAAGCAGACGGAAAGTCAAACCGGAGCACCAGGAGAGGGACTATGCGATGAGTTTTAGAATCCTTTCGTATTCACAGTGTGTCCGTTCTCTAGGTTTCCCGCACATGTTATAGCTGTAGTAATATTCCCTTCAACCTGGAGAGTTCGGACCCATGGAATGGGTGCCATGCATTATTGCTTTAAAGGGTCTGCATTTGCTCAACCAATCTCACCAATCGTCTCAGTCCCAAGTGTCCCTCCTTATGCCACATCCAGCTGTCGTTGTAGATAGGGTCATTCCAGCTTTCATCAGAGACCCTGAAGGAATTGCAAAGAATTTCCCAGTTTTTTTGTTTTGTTTTTGAAATTCCTTTTTATAGTGGGTTTGAGCTGATTCTCGCTGCCATGTTTATGCCAGTCTAGACACACTTGATTCCCTTACGGAGACATATCAATACATAGGTTTTAAGATTCTTACTAGTCAGATATTTTCCTCTGCGGGAAATATGGGGTTTTGAGTCCCTTTCGCTGAAGACGGTGTAGGTCTTGTCTATTCCATAGTTGGTTTTTGGAACGGTACCTGTGCTTATATCAAACTCTGGTTTTATGCATCACCCCACCTCTCCTTCCCCCTTAAGCAGGTATAAGAGTGTTTTCTAAATGTGAGACACTGTTCTCTTTCCTAACTCAGTTCAAGTGTAGCCATGTTTACAGGATCTTCATAAGTGATATCTTATGATAAGTTTCTTTTTCTGTGTGACTTATTTCACTTAGAATCATCGTACCTGAATCCACCCATTTTGCTGCTACTGGTCTTATGACATTGATTTCATGGCTGAGGGATATTCCATCGTACGTAAGTACCACAATTTTTTGAACCATGTTTATATTTTCTGGGATACTTAAGGTGTATCCAAGTTGAGGTCCTTGTATGCAGTGCAGCCCTAAATTTTGGGGTGGCTCTGTCTTATTGATTTTCAGTTTTCCAAAGGTATATTCCCTAGACTGGTAGTGCCCTTGGCTCTGTAGCTCTGTTCTTTACTTGCTTTAGGGAACAGAATGCACTCCTCCAGAGAGGCAGTTGGCAATTTACATCCCGCCCATCAGCATAACAAGGCTCCCTGTTCTCCAGGGCCTGTCTTGCCTTTCTTGTTCTTACACATTTTGTGGATGTCCCTTTTGACCGGTGGGAAGTGATACTTCTTTGTAGTGCAGATTTGCATTGCCCGCTTGCTTGCTTGGCCAAAAAGGGCGTATGCGTTTTCTCCTGAATATATTCAGGAGAAAACGCATACGCCCTTTTTGGCCAAGTGCATCATTGTCGAAGTTGTGCCCCTCTTCGTGTGCTTTAAAGGCGATTCCAACTTACCTCTTGAAATCTGTTTCCTGCTATTCTGCCTCGCTTTCAAGTCCGCCTCGTTGCCTTCCCTCAACAGATTTTTGGACGATAGTTGTCCTTTATTACTCGGCCAGTTTGTGAATTGCTGTGCCCCTGAGCTCCATTTTTCAACTCGTTTTTGGTGAGCTGACCGCAAGTCCAAAATTTTGGTTCAGGACCTATACTGGTTCCCGGTGGGTGGCTGAGAATTCGGTTAATTCTTCTTCCTGCCGGGAAATTACAGTGATATGTGCCCGTCCAAATGCCTAACAGCTACTCTCTCATTGGTTCTCCCTCTTCCCTTTCATCCTCTGCCAAATTGGCAACCTGTGCGAACCAAGAGGTTAAAGGGGCTGTCTCTCCAAGATGGGAGGTTGATAATAAAGCAGACGGAAAGTCAAACCGGAGCACCAGGAGAGGGACTATTCGTTGAGTTTTCGAAACCTTTCGTATTCACAGTGTGTCCGTTCTCTAGGTTTCCCGCACATGTTATAGCTGTAGTAATATTCCCTTCAACCTGGAGAGTTCGGACCCATGGAATGGGTGCCATGCATTATTGCTTTAAAGGGTCTGCATTTGCTCACCCAATCTCACCAATCGTCTCAGTCCCAAGTGTCCCTCCTTATGCCACATCCAGCTGTCGTTGTAGATAGGGTCATTCCAGCTTTCATCAGAGACCCTGAAGGAATTGTAAAGAATTTCCCAGTTTTTTTGTCTTGTTTTTGAAATTCCTTTTTATAGTGGGTTTGAGCTGATTCTCGCTGCCATGTTTATGCCAGTCTAGACACACTTGATTCCCTTATGGAGACATATCAATACATAGGTTTTAAGATTCTTACTAGTCAGATATTTTCCTCTGCGGGAAATATGGGGTTTTGAGTCCCTTTCGCTGAGGACGGTGTAGGTCTTGTCTATTCCATAGTTGGTTTTTGGAACGGTACCTGTGCTTATATCAAACTCTGGTTTTATGCATCACCCCACCTCTCCTTCCCCCTTAAGCAGGTATAAGAGTGTTTTCTAAATGTGAGACACTGTTCTCTTTCCTAACTCAGTTCAAGTGTAGCCATGTTTACAGGATCTTCATAAGTGATATCTTATGATAAGTTTCTTTTTCTGTGTGACTTATTTCACTTAGAATCATCGTACCTGAATCCACCCATTTTGCTGCTACTGGTCTTATGACATTGATTTCATGGCTGAGGGATATTCCATCGTACGTAAGTACCACAATTTTTTGAACCATGTTTATATTTTCTGGGATACTTAAGGTGTATCCAAGTTGAGGTCCTTGTATGCAGTGCAGCCCTAAATTTTGGGGTGGCTCTGTCTTATTGATTTTCAGTTTTCCCAAGGTATATTCCCTAGACTGGTAGTGCCCTTGGCTCTGTAGCTCTGTTCTTTACTTGTTTTAGGGAACAGAATGCACTCCTCCAGAGAGGCAGTTGGCAATTTACATCCCGCCCATCAGCATAACAAGGCTCCCTGTTCTCCAGGGCCTGTCTTGCCTTTCTTGTTCTTACACATTTTGTGGATGTCCCTTTTGACCGGTGGGAAGTGATACTTCTTTGTAGTGCAGATTTGCATTGCCCGCTTGCTTGCTTGGCCAAAAAGGGCGTATGCGTTTTCTCCTGAATATATTCAGGAGAAAACGCATACGCCCATTTTGGCCAAGTGCATCATTGTCGAAGTTGTGCCCCTCTTCCTGTGCTTTAAAGGCGATTCCAACGTACCTCTTGAAATCTGTTTCCTGCTATTCTGCCTCGCTTTCAAGTCCGCCTCGTTGCCTTCCCTCAACAGATTTTTGGACGATAGTTGTCCTTTATTACTCGGCCAGTTTGTGAATTGCTGTGCCCCTGAGCTCCATTTTTCAACTCGTTTTTGGTGAGCTGACCGCAAGTCCAAAATTTTGGTTCAGGACCTATACTGATTCCCGGTGGGTGGCTGAGAATTTGGTTAATTCTTCTTCCTGCCGGGAAATTACAGTGATATGTGCCCGTCCAAATGCCTAACAGCTACTCTCTCATTGGTTCTCCCTCTTCCCTTTCATCCTCTGCCAAATTGGCATCCTGTGCGAACCAAGAGGTTAAAGGGTCTGTCTCTCCACGTTGGGAGGTTGATAGTAAAGCAGACGGAAAGTCAAACCGGAGCACCAGGAGAGGGACTATGCGTTGAGTTTTAGAAACCTTTCGTATTCACAGTGTGTCCGTTCTCTAGGTTTCCCGCACATGTTATAGCTGTAGTAATATTCCCTTCAACCTGGAGAGTTCGGACCCATGGAATGGGTGCCATGCATTATTGCTTTAAAGGGTCTGCATTTGCTCACCCAATCTCACCAATCGTCTCAGTCCCAAGTGTCCCTCCTTATGCCACATCCAGCTGTCGTTGTAGATAGGGTCATTCCAGCTTTCATCAGAGACCCTGAAGGAATTGTAAAGAATTTCCCAGTTTTTTTGTTTTGTTTTTGAAATTCCTTTTTATAGTGGGTTTGAGCTGATTCTCGCTGCCATGTTTATGCCAGTCTAGACACACTTGATTCCCTTACGGAGACATATCAATACATAGGTTTTAAGATTCTTACTAGTCAGATATTTTCCTCTGCGGGAAATATGGGGTTTTGAGTCCCTTTCGCTGAGGACGGTGTAGGTCTTGTCTATTCCATAGTTGGTTTTTGGAACGGTACCTGTGCTTATATCAAACTCTGGTTTTATGCATCACCCCACCTCTCCTTCCCCCTTAAGCAGGTATAAGAGTGTTTTCTAAATGTGAGACACTGTTCTCTTTCCTAACTCAGTTCAAGTGTAGCCATGTTTACAGGATCTTCATAAGTGATATCTTATGATAAGTTTCTTTTTCTGTGTGACTTATTTCACTTAGAATCATCGTACCTGAATCCACCCATTTTGCTGCTACTGGTCTTATGACATTGATTACATGGCTGAGGGATATTCCATCGTACGTAAGTACCACAATTTTTTGAACCATGTTTATATTTTCTGGGATACTTAAGGTGTATCCAAGTTGAGGTCCTTGTATGCAGTGCAGCCCTAAATTTTGGGGTGGCTCTGTCTTATTGATTTTCAGTTTTCCCAAGGTATATTCCCTAGACTGGTAGTGCCCTTGGCTCTGTAGCTCTGTTCTTTACTTGTTTTAGGGAACAGAATGCACTCCTCCAGAGAGGCAGTTGGCAATTTACATCCCGCCCATCAGCATAACAAGGCTCCCTGTTCTCCAGGGCCTGTCTTGCCTTTCTTGTTCTTACACATTTTGTGGATGTCCCTTTTGACCGGTGGGAAGTGATACTTCTTTGTAGTGCAGATTTGCATTGCCCGCTTGATTGCTTGGCCAAAAAGGGCGTATGCGTTTTCTCCTGAATATATTCAGGAGAAAACGCATACGCCCTTTTTGGCCAAGTGCATCATTGTCGAAGTTGTGCCCCTCTTCGTGTGCTTTAAAGGCGATTCCAACTTACCTCTTGAAATCTGTTTCCTGCTATTCTGCCTCGCTTTCAAGTCCGCCTCGTTGCCTTCCCTCAACAGATTTTTGGACGATAGTTGTCCTTTATTACTCGGCCAGTTTGTGAATTGCTGTGCCCCTGAGCTCCATTTTTCAACTCGTTTTTGGTGAGCTGACCGCAAGTCCAAAATTTTGGTTCAGGACCTATACTGGTTCCCGGTGGGTGGCTGAGAATTCGGTTAATTCTTCTTCCTGCCGGGAAATTACAGTGATATGTGCCCGTCCAAATGCCTAACAGCTACTCTCTCATTGGTTCTCCCTCTTCCCTTTCATCCTCTGCCAAATTGGCAACCTGTGCGAACCAAGAGGTTAAAGGGGCTGTCTCTCCAAGATGGGAGGTTGATAATAAAGCAGACGGAAAGTCAAACCGGAGCACCAGGAGAGGGACTATTCGTTGAGTTTTCGAAACCTTTCGTATTCACAGTGTGTCCGTTCTCTAGGTTTCCCGCACATGTTATAGCTGTAGTAATATTCCCTTCAACCTGGAGAGTTCGGACCCATGGAATGGGTGCCATGCATTATTGCTTTAAAGGGTCTGCATTTGCTCACCCAATCTCACCAATCGTCTCAGTCCCAAGTGTCCCTCCTTATGCCACATCCAGCTGTCGTTGTAGATAGGGTCATTCCAGCTTTCATCAGAGACCCTGAAGGAATTGTAAAGAATTTCCCAGTTTTTTTGTCTTGTTTTTGAAATTCCTTTTTATAGTGGGTTTGAGCTGATTCTCGCTGCCATGTTTATGCCAGTCTAGACACACTTGATTCCCTTATGGAGACATATCAATACATAGGTTTTAAGATTCTTACTAGTCAGATATTTTCCTCTGCGGGAAATATGGGGTTTTGAGTCCCTTTCGCTGAGGACGGTGTAGGTCTTGTCTATTCCATAGTTGGTTTTTGGAACGGTACCTGTGCTTATATCAAACTCTGGTTTTATGCATCACCCCACCTCTCCTTCCCCCTTAAGCAGGTATAAGAGTGTTTTCTAAATGTGAGACACTGTTCTCTTTCCTAACTCAGTTCAAGTGTAGCCATGTTTACAGGATCTTCATAAGTGATATCTTATGATAAGTTTCTTTTTCTGTGTGACTTATTTCACTTAGAATCATCGTACCTGAATCCACCCATTTTGCTGCTACTGGTCTTATGACATTGATTTCATGGCTGAGGGATATTCCATCGTACGTAAGTACCACAATTTTTTGAACCATGTTTATATTTTCTGGGATACTTAAGGTGTATCCAAGTTGAGGTCCTTGTATGCAGTGCAGCCCTAAATTTTGGGGTGGCTCTGTCTTATTGATTTTCAGTTTTCCCAAGGTATATTCCCTAGACTGGTAGTGCCCTTGGCTCTGTAGCTCTGTTCTTTACTTGTTTTAGGGAACAGAATGCACTCCTCCAGAGAGGCAGTTGGCAATTTACATCCCGCCCATCAGCATAACAAGGCTCCCTGTTCTCCAGGGCCTGTCTTGCCTTTCTTGTTCTTACACATTTTGTGGATGTCCCTTTTGACCGGTGGGAAGTGATACTTCTTTGTAGTGCAGATTTGCATTGCCCGCTTGCTTGCTTGGCCAAAAAGGGCGTATGCGTTTTCTCCTGAATATATTCAGGAGAAAACGCATACGCCCTTTTTGGCCAAGTGCATCATTGTCGAAGTTGTGCCCCTCTTCCTGTGCTTTAAAGGCGATTCCAACGTACCTCTTGAAATCTGTTTCCTGCTATTCTGCCTCGCTTTCAAGTCCGCCTCGTTGCCTTCCCTCAACAGATTTTTGGACGATAGTTGTCCTTTACTACTCGGCCAGTTTGTGAATTGCTGTGCCCCTGAGCTCCATTTTTCAACTCGTTTTTGGTGAGCTGACCGCAAGTCCAAAATTTTGGTTCAGGACCTATACTGATTCCCGGTGGGTGGCTGAGAATTTGGTTAATTCTTCTTCCTGCCGGGAAATTACAGTGATATGTGCCCGTCCAAATGCCTAACAGCTACTCTCTCATTGGTTCTCCCTCTTCCCTTTCATCCTCTGCCAAATTGGCATCCTGTGCGAACCAAGAGGTTAAAGGGTCTGTCTCTCCACGTTGGGAGGTTGATAGTAAAGCAGACGGAAAGTCAAACCGGAGCACCAGGAGAGGGACTATGCGTTGAGTTTTAGAAACCTTTCGTATTCACAGTGTGTCCGTTCTCTAGGTTTCCCGCACATGTTATAGCTGTAGTAATATTCCCTTCAACCTGGAGAGTTCGGACCCATGGAATGGGTGCCATGCATTATTGCTTTAAAGGGTCTGCATTTGCTCACCCAATCTCACCAATCGTCTCAGTCCCAAGTGTCCCTCCTTATGCCACATCCAGCTGTCGTTGTAGATAGGGTCATTCCAGCTTTCATCAGAGACCCTGAAGGAATTGTAAAGAATTTCCCAGTTTTTTTGTTTTGTTTTTGAAATTCCTTTTTATAGTGGGTTTGAGCTGATTCTCGCTGCCATGTTTATGCCAGTCTAGACACACTTGATTCCCTTACGGAGACATATCAATACATAGGTTTTAAGATTCTTACTAGTCAGATATTTTCCTCTGCGGGAAATATGGGGTTTTGAGTCCCTTTCGCTGAGGACGGTGTAGGTCTTGTCTATTCCATAGTTGGTTTTTGGAACGGTACCTGTGCTTATATCAAACTCTGGTTTTATGCATCACCCCACCTCTCCTTCCCCCTTAAGCAGGTATAAGAGTGTTTTCTAAATGTGAGACACTGTTCTCTTTCCTAACTCAGTTCAAGTGTAGCCATGTTTACAGGATCTTCATAAGTGATATCTTATGATAAGTTTCTTTTTCTGTGTGACTTATTTCACTTAGAATCATCGTACCTGAATCCACCCATTTTGCTGCTACTGGTCTTATGACATTGATTACATGGCTGAGGGATATTCCATCGTACGTAAGTACCACAATTTTTTGAACCATGTTTATATTTTCTGGGATACTTAAGGTGTATCCAAGTTGAGGTCCTTGTATGCAGTGCAGCCCTAAATTTTGGGGTGGCTCTGTCTTATTGATTTTCAGTTTTCCCAAGGTATATTCCCTAGACTGGTAGTGCCCTTGGCTCTGTAGCTCTGTTCTTTACTTGTTTTAGGGAACAGAATGCACTCCTCCAGAGAGGCAGTTGGCAATTTACATCCCGCCCATCAGCATAACAAGGCTCCCTGTTCTCCAGGGCCTGTCTTGCCTTTCTTGTTCTTACACATTTTGTGGATGTCCCTTTTGACCGGTGGGAAGTGATACTTCTTTGTAGTGCAGATTTGCATTGCCCGCTTGCTTGCTTGGCCAAAAAGGGCGTATGCGTTTTCTCCTGAATATATTCAGGAGAAAACGCATACGCCCTTTTTGGCCAAGTGCATCATTGTCGAAGTTGTGCCCCTCTTCGTGTGCTTTAAAGGCGATTCCAACGTACCTCTTGAAATCTGTTTCCTGCTATTCTGCCTCGCTTTCAAGTCCGCCTCGTTGCCTTCCCTCAACAGATTTTTGGACGATAGTTGTCCTTTATTACTCGGCCAGTTTCTGAATTGCTGTGCCCCTGAGCTCCATTTTTCAACTCGTTTTTGGTGAGCTGACCGCAAGTCCAAAATTTTGGTTCAGGACCTATACTGGTTCCCGGTGGGTGGCTGAGAATTCGGTTAATTCTTCTTCCTGCCGGGAAATTACAGTGATATGTGCCCGTCCAAATGCCTAACAGCTACTCTCTCATTGGTTCTCCCTCTTCCCTTTCATCCTCTGCCAAATTGGCAACCTGTGCGAACCAAGAGGTTAAAGGGGCTGTCTCTCCAAGATGGGAGGTTGATAATAAAGCAGACGGAAAGTCAAACCGGAGCACCAGGAGAGGGACTATTCGTTGAGTTTTCGAAACCTTTCGTATTCACAGTGTGTCCGTTCTCTAGGTTTCCCGCACATGTTATAGCTGTAGTAATATTCCCTTCAACCTGGAGGGTTCGGACCCATGGAATGGGTGCCATGCATTATTGCTTTAAAGGGTCTGCATTTGCTCACCCAATCTCACCAATCGTCTCAGTCCCAAGTGTCCCTCCTTATGCCACATCCAGCTGTCGTTGTAGATAGGGTCATTCAAGCTTTCATCAGAGACCCTGAAGGAATTGTAAAGAATTTCCCAGTTTTTTTGTTTTGTTTTTGAAATTCCTTTTTATAGTGGGTTTGAGCTGATTCTCGCTGCCATGTTTATGCCAGTCTAGACACACTTGATTCCCTTACGGAGACATATCAATACATAGGTTTTAAGATTCTTACTAGTCAGATATTTTCCTCTGCGGGAAATATGGGGTTTTGAGTCCCTTTCGCTGAGGACGGTGTAGGTCTTGTCTATTCCATAGTTGGTTTTTGGAACGGTACCTGTGCTTATATCAAACTCTGGTTTTATGCATCACCCCACCTCTCCTTCCCCCTTAAGCAGGTATAAGAGTGTTTTCTAAATGTGAGACACTGTTCTCTTTCCTAACTCAGTTCAAGTGTAGCCATGTTTACAGGATCTTCATAAGTGATATCTTATGATAAGTTTCTTTTTCTGTGTGACTTATTTCACTTAGAATCATCGTACCTGAATCCACCCATTTTGCTGCTACTGGTCTTATGACATTGATTTCATGGCTGAGGGATATTCCATCGTACGTAAGTACCACAATTTTTTGAACCATGTTTATATTTTCTGGGATACTTAAGGTGTATCCAAGTTGAGGTCCTTGTATGCAGTGCAGCCCTAAATTTTGGGGTGGCTCTGTCTTATTGATTTTCAGTTTTCCCAAGGTATATTCCCTAGACTGGTAGTGCCCTTGGCTCTGTAGCTCTGTTCTTTACTT
Source organism: Hyperoodon ampullatus (assembly GCF_949752795.1). Taxonomy (NCBI): domain Eukaryota; kingdom Metazoa; phylum Chordata; class Mammalia; order Artiodactyla; family Ziphiidae; genus Hyperoodon; species Hyperoodon ampullatus. The sequence goes on along the minus strand of NW_027640627.1, from coordinate 36,695 downwards.
GTTTTAGGGAACAGAATGCACTCCTCCAGAGAGGCAGTTGGCAATTTACATCCCGCCCATCAGCATAACAAGGCTCCCTGTTCTCCAGGGCCTGTCTTGCCTTTCTTGTTCTTACACATTTTGTGGATGTCCCTTTTGACCGGTGGGAAGTGATACTTCTTTGTAGTGCAGATTTGCATTGCCCGCTTGCTTGCTTGGCCAAAAAGGGCGTATGCGTTTTCTCCTGAATATATTCAGGAGAAAACGCATACGCCCTTTTTGACCAAGTGCATCATTGTCGAAGTTGTGCCCCTCTTCCTGTGCTTTAAAGGCGATTCCAACGTACCTCTTGAAATCTGTTTCCTGCTATTTTGCCTCGCTTTCAAGTCCGCCTCGTTGCCTTCCCTCAACAGATTTTTGGACGATAGTTGTCCTTTATTACTCGGCCAGTTTGTGAATTGCTGTGCCCCTGAGCTCCATTTTTCAACTCATTTTTGGTGAGCTGACCGCAAGTCCAAAATTTTGGTTCAGGACCTATACTGGTTCCCGGTGGGTGGCTGAGAATTTGGTTAATTCTTCTTCCTGCCGGGAAATTACAGTGATATGTGCCCGTCCAAATGCCTAACAGCTACTCTCTCATTGGTTCTCCCTCTTCCCTTTCATCCTCTGCCAAATTGGCAACCTGTGCGAACCAAGAGGTTAAAGGGGCTGTCTCTCCAAGTTGGGAGGTTGATAGTAAAGCAGACGGAAAGTCAAACACTAGCACCAGGAGAGGGACTATGCGTTGAGTTTTAGAAACCTTTCGTATTCACAGTGTGTCCGTTCTCTAGGTTTCCCGCACATGTTATAGCTGTAGTAATATTCCCTTCAACCTGGAGAGTTCGGACCCATGGAATGGGTGCCATGCATTATTGCTTTAAAGGGTCTGCATTTGCTCACCCAATCTCACCAATCGTCTCAGTCCCAAGTGTCCCTCCTTATGCCACATCCAGCTGTCGTTGTAGATAGGGTCATTCCAGCTTTCATCAGAGACCCTGAAGGAATTGTAAAGAATTTCCCAGTTTTTTTGTCTTGTTTTTGAAATTCCTTTTTATAGTGGGTTTGAGCTGATTCTCGCTGCCATGTTTATGCCAGTCTAGACACACTTGATTCCCTTATGGAGACATATCAATACATAGGTTTTAAGATTCTTACTAGTCAGATATTTTCCTCTGCGGGAAATATGGGGTTTTGAGTCCCTTTCGCTGAGGACGGTGTAGGTCTTGTCTATTCCATAGTTGGTTTTTGGAACGGTACCTGTGCTTATATCAAACTCTGGTTTTATGCATCACCCCACCTCTCCTTCCCCCTTAAGCAGGTATAAGAGTGTTTTCTAAATGTGAGACACTGTTCTCTTTCCTAACTCAGTTCAAGTGTAGCCATGTTTACAGGATCTTCATAAGTGATATCTTATGATAAGTTTCTTTTTCTGTGTGACTTATTTCACTTAGAATCATCGTACCTGAATCCACCCATTTTGCTGCTACTGGTCTTATGACATTGATTTCATGGCTGAGGGATATTCCATCGTACGTAAGTACCACAATTTTTTGAACCATGTTTATATTTTCTGGGATACTTAAGGTGTATCCAAGTTGAGGTCCTTGTATGCAGTGCAGCCCTAAATTTTGGGGTGGCTCTGTCTTATTGATTTTCAGTTTCCCCAAGGTATATTCCCTAGACTGGTAGTGCCCTTGGCTCTGTAGCTCTGTTCTTTACTTGTTTTAGGGAACAGAATGCACTCCTCCAGAGAGGCAGTTGGCAATTTACATCCCGCCCATCAGCATAACAAGGCTCCCTGTTCTCCAGGGCCTGTCTTCCCTTTCTTGTTCTTACACATTTTGTGGATGTCCCTTTTGACCGGTGGGAAGTGACACTTCTTTGTAGTGCAGATTTGCATTGCCCGCTTGCTTGCTTGGCCAAAAAGGGCGTATGCATTTTCTCCTGAATATATTCAGGAGAAAACGCATACGCCCTTTTTGGCCAAGTGCATCATTGTCGAAGTTGTGCCCCTCTTCCTGTGCTTTAAAGGCGATTCCAACGTACCTCTTGAAATCTGTTTCCTGCTATTCTGCCTCGCTTTCAAGTCCGCCTCGTTGCCTTCCCTCAACAGATTTTTGGACGATAGTTGTCCTTTATTACTCGGCCAGTTTGTGAATTGCTGTGCCCCTGAGCTCCATTTTTCAACTCGTTTTTGGTGAGCTGACCGCAAGTCCAAAATTTTGGTTCAGGACCTATACTGGTTCCCGGTGGGTGGCTGAGAATTTGGTTAATTCTTCTTCCTGCCGGGAAATTACAGTGATATGTGCCCGTCCAAATGCCTAACAGCTACTCTCTCATTGGTTCTCCCTCTTCCCTTTCATCCTCTGCCAAATTGGCATCCTGTGCGAACCAAGAGGTTAAAGGGTCTGTCTCTCCAAGTTGGGAGGTTGATAGTAAAGCAGACGGAAAGTCAAACCGGAGCTCCAGGAGAGGGACTATGCGTTGAGTTTTAGAAACCTTTCGTATTCACAGTGTGTCCGTTCTCTAGGTTTCCCGCACATGTTATAGCTGTAGTAATATTCCCTTCAACCTGGAGAGTTCGGACCCATGGAATGGGTGCCATGCATTATTGCTTTAAAGGGTCTGCATTTGCTCACCCAATCTCACCAATCGTCTCAGTCCCAAGTGTCCCTCCTTATGCCACATCCAGCTGTCGTTGTAGATAGGGTCATTCCAGCTTTCATCAGAGACCCTGAAGGAATTGTAAAGAATTTCCCAGTTTTTTTGTTTTGTTTTTGAAATTCCTTTTTATAGTGGGTTTGAGCTGATTCTCGCTGCCATGTTTATGCCAGTCTAGACACACTTGATTCCCTTACGGAGACATATCAATACATAGGTTTTAAGATTCTTACTAGTCAGATATTTTCCTCTGCGGGAAATATGGGGTTTTGAGTCCCTTTCGCTGAGGACGGTGTAGGTCTTGTCTATTCCATAGTTGGTTTTTGGAACGGTACCTGTGCTTATATCAAACTCTGGTTTTATGCATCACCCCACCTCTCCTTCCCCCTTAAGCAGGTATAAGAGTGTTTTCTAAATGTGAGACACTGTTCTCTTTCCTAACTCAGTTCAAGTGTAGCCATGTTTACAGGATCTTCATAAGTGATATCTTATGATATGTTTCTTTTTCTGTGTGACTTATTTCACTTAGAATCATCGTACCTGAATCCACGCATTTTGCTGCTACTGGTCTTATGACATTGATTTCATGGCTGAGCGATATTCCATCGTACGTAAGTACCACAATTTTTTGAACCATGTTTATATTTTCTGGGATACTTAAGGTGTATCCAAGTTGAGGTCCTTGTATGCAGTGCAGCCCTAAATTTTGGGGTGGCTCTGTCTTATTGATTTTCAGTTTTCCCAAGGTATATTCCCTAGACTGGTAGTGCCCTTGGCTCTGTAGCTCTGTTCTTTACTTGTTTTAGGGAACAGAATGCACTCCTCCAGAGAGGCAGTTGGCAATTTACATCCCGCCCATCAGCATAACAAGGCTCCCTGTTCTCCAGGGCCTGTCTTGCCTTTCTTGTTCTTACACATTTTGTGGATGTCCCTTTTGACCGGTGGGAAGTGATACTTCTTTGTAGTGCAGATTTGCATTGCCCGCTTGCTTGCTTGGCCAAAAAGGGCGTATGCGTTTTCTCCTGAATATATTCAGGAGAAAACACATACGCCCTTTTTGACCAAGTGCATCATTGTCGAAGTTGTGCCCCTCTTCCTGTGCTTTAAAGGCGATTCCAACGTACCTCTTGAAATCTGTTTCCTGCTATTTTGCCTCGCTTTCAAGTCCGCCTCGTTGCCTTCCCTCAACAGATTTTTGGACGATAGTTGTCCTTTATTACTCGGCCAGTTTGTGAATTGCTGTGCCCCTGAGCTCCATTTTTCAACTCGTTTTTGGTGAGCTGACCGCAAGTCCAAAATTTTGGTTCAGGACCTATACTGGTTCCCGGTGGGTGGCTGAGAATTTGGTTAATTCTTCTTCCTGCCGGGAAATTACAGTGATATGTGCCCGTCCAAATGCCTAACAGCTACTCTCTCATTGGTTCTCCCTCTTCCCTTTCATCCTCTGCCAAATTGGCAACCTGTGCGAACCAAGAGGTTAAAGGGGCTGTCTCTCCAAGTTGGGAGGTTGATAGTAAAGCAGACGGAAAGTCAAACCGGAGCACCAGGAGAGGGACTATGCGTTGAGTTTTAGAAACCTTTCGTATTCACAGTGTGTCCGTTCTCTAGGTTTCCCGCACCTGTTATAGCTGTAGTAATATTCCCTTCAACCTGGAGAGTTCGGACCCATGGAATGGGTGCCATGCATTATTGCTTTAAAGGGTCTGCATTTGCTCAACCAATCTCACCAATCGTCTCAGTCCCAAGTGTCCCTCCTTATGCCACATCCAGCTGTCGTTGTAGATAGGGTCATTCCAGCTTTCATCAGAGACCCTGAAGGAATTGTAAAGAATTTCCCAGTTTTTTTGTTTTGTTTTTGAAATTCCTTTTTATAGTGGGTTTGAGCTGATTCTCGCTGCCATGTTTATGCCAGTCTAGACACACTTGATTCCCTTACGGAGACATATCAATACATAGGTTTTAAGATTCTTACTAGTCAGATATTTTCCTCTGCGGGAAATATGGGGTTTTGAGTCCCTTTCGCTGAGGACGGTGTAGGTCTTGTCTATTCCATAGTTGGTTTTTGGAACAGTACCTGTGCTTATATCAAACTCTGGTTTTATGCATCACCCCACCTCTCCTTCCCCCTTAAGCAGGTATAAGAGTGTTTTCTAAATGTGAGACACTGTTCTCTTTCCTAACTCAGTTCAAGTGTAGCCATGTTTACAGGATCTTCATAAGTGATATCTTATGATAAGTTTCTTTTTCTGTGTGACTTATTTCACTTAGAATCATCGTACCTGAATCCACCCATTTTGCTGCTACTGGTCTTATGACATTGATTTCATGGCTGAGGGATATTCCATCGTACGTAAGTACCACAATTTTTTGAACCATGTTTATATTTTCTGGGATACTTAAGGTGTATCCAAGTTGAGGCCCTTGTATGCAGTGCAGCCCTAAATTTTGGGGTGGCTCTGTCTTATTGATTTTCAGTTTTCCCAAGGTATATTCCCTAGACTGGTAGTGCCCTTGGCTCTGTAGCTCTGTTCTTTACTTGTTTTAGGGAACAGAATGCACTCCTCCAGAGAGGCAGTTGGCAATTTACATCCCGCCCATCAGCATAACAAGGCTCCCTGTTCTCCAGGGCCTGTCTTGCCTTTCTTGTTCTTACACATTTTGTGGATATCCCTTTTGGCCGGTGGGAAGTGATACTTCTTTGTAGTGCAGATTTGCATTGCCCGCTTGCTTGCTTGGCCAAAAAGGGCGTATGCGTTTTCTCCTGAATATATTCAGGAGAAAACGCATACGCCCTTTTTGGCCAAGTGCATCATTGTCGAAGTTGTGCCCCTCTTCCTGTGCTTTAAAGGCGATTCCAACGTACCTCTTGAAATCTGTTTCCTGCTATTCTGCCTCGCTTTCAAGTCCGCCTCGTTGCCTTCCCTCAACAGATTTTTGGACGATAGTTGTCCTTTATTACTCGGCCAGTTTGTGAATTGCTGTGCCCCTGAGCCGCATTTTTCAACTCGTTTTTGGTGAGCTGACCGCAAGTCCAAAATTTTGGTTCAGGACCTATACTGGTTCCCGGTGGGTGGCTGAGAATTTGGTTAATTCTTCTTACTGCCGGGAAATTACAGTGATATGTGCCCGTCCAAATGCCTAACAGCTACTCTCTCATTGGTTCTCCCTCTTCCCTTTCATCCTCTGCCAAATTGGCAACCTGTGCGAACCAAGAGGTTAAAGGGGCTGTCTCTCCAAGTTGGGAGGTTGATAGTAAAGCAGACGGAAAGTCAAACCGGAGCACCAGGAGAGGGACTATGCGTTGAGTTTTAGAAACCTTTCGTATTCACAGTGTGTCCGTTCTCTAGGTTTCCCGCACATGTTATAGCTGTAGTAATATTCCCTTCAACCTGGAGAGTTCGGACCCATGGAATGGGTGCCATGCATTATTGCTTTAATGGGTCTGCATTTGCTCACCCAATCTCACCAATCGTCTCAGTCCCAAGTGTCCCTCCTTATGCCACATCCAGCTGTCGTTGTAGATAGGGTCATTCCAGCCTTCATCAGAGACCCTGAAGGAATTGTAAAGAATTTCCCAGTTTTTTTGTTTTGTTTTTGAAATTCCTTTTTATAGTGGGTTTGAGCTGATTCTCGCTGCCATGTTTATGCCAGTCTAGACACACTTGATTCCCTTACGGAGACATATCAATACATAGGTTTTAAGATTCTTACTAGTCAGATATTTTCCTCTGCGGGAAATATGGGGTTTTGAGTCCCTTTCGCTGAGGACGGTGTAGGTCTTGTCTATTCCATAGTTGGTTTTTGGAACGGTACCTGTGCTTATATCAAACTCTGGTTTTATGCATCACCCCACCTCTCCTTCCCCCTTAAGCAGGTATAAGAGTGTTTTCTAAATGTGAGACACTGTTCTCTTTCCTAACTCAGTTCAAGTGTAGCCATGTTTACAGGATCTTCATAAGTGATATCTTATGATAAGTTTCTTTTTCTGTGTGACTTATTTCACTTAGAATCATCGTACCTGAATCCACCCATTTTGCTGCTACTGGTCTTATGACATTGATTTCATGGCTGAGGGATATTCCATCGTACGTAAGTACCACAATTTTTTGAACCATGTTTATATTTTCTGGGATACTTAAGGTGTATCCAAGTTGAGGTCCTTGTATGCAGTGCAGCCTTAAATTTTGGGGTGGCTCTGTCTTATTGATTTTCAGTTTTCCCAAGGTATATTCCCTAGACTGGTAGTGCCCTTGGCTCTGTAGCTCTGTTCTTTACTTTTTTAGGGAACAGAATGCACTCCTCCAGAGAGGCAGTTGGCAATTTACATCCCGCCCATCAGCATAACAAGGCTCCCTGTTCTCCAGGGCCTGTCTTGCCTTTCTTGTTCTTACACATTTTGTGGATGTCCCTTTTGACCGGTGGGAAGTGATACTTCTTTGTAGTGCAGATTTGCATTGCCCGCTTGCTTGCTTGGCCAAAAAGGGCGTATGCGTTTTCTCCTGAATATATTCATGAGAAAACGCATACCCCCTTTTTGGCCAAGTGCATCATTGTCGAAGTTGTGCCCCTCTTCCTGTGCTTTAAAGGCGATTCCAACGTACCTCTTGAAATCTGTTTCCTGCTATTCTGCCTCGCTTTCAAGTCCGCCTCGTTGCCTTCCCTCAACAGATTTTTGGACGATAGTTGTCCTTTATTACTCGGCCAGTTTGTGAATTGCTGTGCCCCTGAGCTCCATTTTTCAACTCGTTTTTGGTGAGCTGACCGCAAGTCCAAAATTTTGGTTCAGGACCTATACTGGTTCCCTGTGGGTGGCTGAGAATTTGGTTAATTATTCTTCCTGCCGGGAAATTACACTGATATGTGCCCGTCCAAATGCCTAACAGCTACTCTCTCATTGGTTCTCCCTCTTCCCTTTCATCCTCTGCCAAATTGGCAACCTGTGCGAACCAAGAGGTTAAAGGGGCTGTCTCTCCAAGTTGGGAGGTTGATAGTAAAGCAGACGGAAAGTCAAACCGGAGCACCAGGAGAGGGACTATTCGTTGAGTTTTAGAAACCTTTCGTATTCACAGTGTGTCCGTTCTCTAGGTTTCCCGCACATGTTATAGCTGTAGTAATATTCCCTTCAACCTGGAGAGTTCGGACCCATGGAATGGGTGCCATGCATTATTGCTTTAAAGGGTCTGCATTTGCTCACCCAATCTCACCAATCGTCTCAGTCCCAAGTGTCCCTCCTTATGCCACATCCAGCTGTCCTTGTAGATAGGGTCATTCCAGCTTTCATCAGAGACCCTGAAGGAATTGTAAAGAATTTCCCAGTTTTTTTGTTTTGTTTTTGAAAATCCTTTTTATAGTGGGTTTGAGCTGATTCTCGCTGCCATGTTTATGCCAGTCTAGACACACTTGATTCCCTTATGGAGACATATCAATACATAGGTTTTAAGATTCTTACTAGTCAGATACTTTCCTCTGCGGGAAATATGTGGTTTTGAGTCCCTTTCACTGAGGACGGTGTAGGTCTTGTCTATTCCATAGTTGGTTTTTGGAACGGTACCTGTGCTTATATCAAACTCTGGTTTTATGCATCACCCCACCTCTCCTTCCCCCTTAAGCAGGTATAAGAGTGTTTTCTAAATGTGAGACACTGTTCTCTTTCCTAACTCAGTTCAAGTGTAGCCATGTTTACAGGATCTTCATAAGTGATATCTTATGATAAGTTTCTTTTTCTGTGTGACTTATTTCACTTAGAATCATCGTACCTGAATCCACCCATTTTGCTGCTACTGGTCTTATGACATTGATTTCATGGCTGAGGGATATTCCATCATACGTAAGTACCACAATTTTTTGAACCATGTTTATATTTTCTGGGATACTTAAGGTGTATCCAAGTTGAGGTCCTTGTATGCAGTGCAGCCCTAAATTTTGGGGTGGCTCTGTCTTATTGATTTTCAGTTTTCCCAAGGTATATTCCCTAGACTGGTAGTGCCCTTGGCTCTGTAGCTCTGTTCTTTACTTGTTTTAGGGAACAGAATGCACTCCTCCAGAGAGGCAGTTGGCAATTTACATCCCGCCCATCAGCATAACAAGGCTCCCTGTTCTCCAGGGCCTGTCTTGCCTTTATTGTTCTTACACATTTTGTGGATATCCCTTTTGGCCGGTGGGAAGTGATACTTCTTTGTAGTGCAGATTTGCATTGCCCGCTTGCTTGCTTGGCCAAAAAGGGCGTATGCGTTTTCTCCTGAATATATTCAGGAGAAAACGCATACGCCCTTTTTGGCCAAGTGCATCATTGTCGAAGTTGTGCCCCTCTTCCTGTGCTTTAAAGGCGATTCCAACGTACCTCTTGAAATCTGTTTCCTGCTATTCTGCCTCGCTTTCAAGTCCGCCTCGTTGCCTTCCCTCAACAGATTTTTGGACGATAGTTGTCCTTTATTACTCGGCCAGTTTGTGAATTGCTGTGCCCCTGAGCCGCATTTTTCAACTCGTTTTTGGTGAGCTGACCGCAAGTCCAAAATTTTGGTTCAGGACCTATACTGGTTCCCGGTGGGTGGCTGAGAATTTGGTTAATTCTTCTTCCTGCCGGGAAATTACAGTGATATGTGCCCGTCCAAATGCCTAACAGCTACTCTCTCATTGGTTCTCCCTCTTCCCTTTCATCCTCTGCCAAATTGGCAACCTGTGCGAACCAAGAGGTTAAAGGGGCTGTCTCTCCAAGTTGGGAGGTTGATAGTAAAGCAGACGGAAAGTCAAACCGGAGCACCAGGAGAGGGACTATGCGTTGAGTTTTAGAAACCTTTTGTATTCACAGTGTGTCCGTTCTCTAGGTTTCCCGCACATGTTATAGCTGTAGTAATATTCCCTTCAACCTGGAGAGTTCGGACCCATGGAATGGGTGCCATGCATTATTGTTTTAATGGGTCTGCATTTGCTCACCCAATCTCACCAATCGTCTCAGTCCCAAGTGTCCCTCCTTATGCCACATCCAGCTGTCGTTGTAGATAGGGTCATTCCAGCCTTCATCAGAGACCCTGAAGGAATTGTAAAGAATTTCCCAGTTTTTTTGTTTTGTTTTTGAAATTCCTTTTTATAGTGGGTTTGAGCTGATTCTCGCTGCCATGTTTATGCCAGTCTAGACACACTTGATTCCCTTACGGAGACATATCAATACATAGGTTTTAAGATTCTTACTAGTCAGATATTTTCCTCTGCGGGAAATATGGGGTTTTGAGTCCCTTTCGCTGAGGACGGTGTAGGTCTTGTCTATTCCATAGTTGGTTTTTGGAACGGTACCTGTGCTTATATCAAACTCTGGTTTTATGCATCACCCCACCTCTCCTTCCCCCTTAAGCAGGTATAAGAGTGTTTTCTAAATGTGAGACACTGTTCTCTTTCCTAACTCAGTTCAAGTGTAGCCATGTTTACAGGATCTTCATAAGTGATATCTTATGATAAGTTTCTTTTTCTGTGTGACTTATTTCACTTAGAATCATCGTACCTGAATCCACCCATTTTGCTGCTACTGGTCTTATGACATTGATTTCATGGCTGAGGGATATTCCATCGTACGTAAGTACCACAATTTTTTGAACCATGTTTATATTTTCTGGGATACTTAAGGTGTATCCAAGTTGAGGTCCTTGTATGCAGTGCAGCCTTAAATTTTGGGGTGGCTCTGTCTTATTGATTTTCAGTTTTCCCAAGGTATATTCCCTAGACTGGTAGTGCCCTTGGCTCTGTAGCTCTGTTCTTTACTTTTTTAGGGAACAGAATGCACTCCTCCAGAGAGGCAGTTGGCAATTTACATCCCGCCCATCAGCATAACAAGGCTCCCTGTTCTCCAGGGCCTGTCTTGCCTTTCTTGTTCTTACACATTTTGTGGATGTCCCTTTTGACTGGTGGGAAGTGATACTTCTTTGTAGTGCAGATTTGCATTGCCCGCTTGCTTGCTTGGCCAAAAAGGGCGTATGCGTTTTCTCCTGAATATATTCATGAGAAAACGCATACCCCCTTTTTGGCCAAGTGCATCATTGTCGAAGTTGTGCCCCTCTTCCTGTGCTTTAAAGGCGATTCCAACGTACCTCTTGAAATCTGTTTCCTGCTATTCTGCCTCGCTTTCAAGTCCGCCTCGTTGCCTTCCCTCAACAGATTTTTGGACGATAGTTGTCCTTTATTACTCGGCCAGTTTGTGAATTGCTGTGCCCCTGAGCTCCATTTTTCAACTCGTTTTTGGTGAGCTCACCGCAAGTCCAAAATTTTGGTTCAGGACCTATACTGGTTCCCTGTGGGTGGCTGAGAATTTGGTTAATTCTTCTTCCTGCCGGGAAATTACAGTGATATGTGCCCGTCCAAATGCCTAACAGCTACTCTCTCATTGGTTCTCCCTCTTCCCTTTCATCCTCTGCCAAATTGGCAACCTGTGCGAACCAAGAGGTTAAAGGGGCTGTCTCTCCAAGTTGGGAGGTTGATAGTAAAGCAGACGGAAAGTCAAACCGGAGCACCAGGAGAGGGACTATTCGTTGAGTTTTAGAAACCTTTCGTATTCACAGTGTGTCCGTTCTCTAGGTTTCCCGCACATGTTATAGCTGTAGTAATATTCCCTTCAACCTGGAGAGTTCGGACCCATGGAATGGGTGCCATGCATTATTGCTTTAAAGGGTCTGCATTTGCTCACCCAATCTCACCAATCGTCTCAGTCCCAAGTGTCCCTCCTTATGCCACATCCAGCTGTCCTTGTAGATAGGGTCATTCCAGCTTTCATCAGAGACCCTGAAGGAATTGTAAAGAATTTCCCAGTTTTTTTGTTTTGTTTTTGAAAATCCTTTTTATAGTGGGTTTGAGCTGATTCTCGCTGCCATGTTTATGCCAGTCTAGACACACTTGATTCCCTTATGGAGACATATCAATACATAGGTTTTAAGATTCTTACTAGTCAGATACTTTCCTCTGCGGGAAATATGGGGTTTTGAGTCCCTTTCACTGAGGACGGTGTAGGTCTTGTCTATTCCATAGTTGGTTTTTGGAACGGTACCTGTGCTTATATCAAACTCTGGTTTTATGCATCACCCCACCTCTCCTTCCCCCTTAAGCCGGTATAAGAGTGTTTTCTAAATGTGAGACACTGTTCTCTTTCCTAACTCAGTTCAAGTGTAGCCATGTTTACAGGATCTTCATAAGTGATATCTTATGATAAGTTTCTTTTTCTGTGTGACTTATTTCACTTAGAATCATCGTACCTGAATCCACCCATTTTGCTGCTACTGGTCTTATGACATTGATTTCATGGCTGAGGGATATTCCATCATACGTAAGTACCACAATTTTTTGAACCATGTTTATATTTTCTGGGATACTTAAGGTGTATCCAAGTTGAGGTCCTTGTATGCAGTGCAGCCCTAAATTTTGGGGTGGCTCTGTCTTATTGATTTTCAGTTTTCCCAAGGTATATTCCCTAGACTGGTAGTGCCCTTGGCTCTGTAGCTCTGTTCTTTACTTGTTTTAGGGAACAGAATGCACTCCTCCAGAGAGGCAGTTGGCAATTTACATCCCGCCCATCAGCATAACAAGGCTCCCTGTTCTCCAGGGCCTGTCTTGCCTTTATTGTTCTTACACATTTTGTGGATGTCCCTTTTGACCGGTGGGAAGTGATACTTCTTTGTAGTGCAGATTTGCATTGCCCGCTTGATTGCTTGGCCAAAAAGGGCGTATGCGTTTTCTCCTGAATATATTCAGGAGAAAACGCATACGCCCTTTTTGGCCAAGTGCATCATTGTCGAAGTTGTGCCCCTCTTCCTGTGCTTTAAAGGTGATTCCAACGTACCTCTTGAAATCTGTTTCCTGCTATTCTGCCTCGCTTTCATGTCTGCCTCGTTGCCTTACCTCAACAGATATTTGGACGATAGTTGTCCTTTATTACTCGGCCAGTTTGTGAATTGCTGTGCCCCTGAGCCCCATTTTTCAACTCGTTTTTGGTGAGCTGACCGCAAGTCCAAAATTTTGGTTCAGGACCTATACTGGTTCCCGGTGGGTGGCTGAGAATTTGGTTAATTCTTCTTCCTGCCGGGAAATTACAGTGATATGTGCCCGTCCAAATGCCTAACAGCTACTCTCTCATTGGTTCTCCCTCTTCCCTTTCATCCTCTGCCAAATTGGCAACCTGTGCGAACCAAGAGGTTAAAGGGGCTGTCTCTCCAAGTTGGGAGGTTGATAGTAAAGCAGACGGAAAGTCAAACCGGAGCACCAGGAGAGGGACTATGTGTTGAGTTTTAGAAACCTTTCGTATTCACAGTGTGTCCGTTCTCTAGGTTTCCCGCACATGTTATAGCTGTAGTAATATTCCCTTCTACCTGGAGAGTTCGGACCCATGGAATGGGTGCCATGCATTATTGCTTTAAAGGGTCTGCATTTGCTCACCCAATCTCACCAATCGTCTCAGTCCCAAGTGTCCCTCCTTATGCCACATCCAGCTGTCGTTATAGATAGGGTCATTCCAGCCTTCATCAGAGACCCTGAAGGAATTGTAAAGAATTTCCCAGTTTTTTTGTTTTGTTTTTGAAATTCCTTTTTATAGTGGGTTTCAGCGGATTCTCGCTGCCATGTTTATGCCAGTCTAGACACACTTGATTCCCTTACGGAGACATATCAATATATAGGTTTTAAGATTCTTACTAGTCAGATATTTTCCTCTGCGGGAAATATGGGATTTTGAGTCCCTTTCGCTGAGGACGGTGTAGGTCTTGTCTATTCCATAGTTGGTTTTTGGAACGGTACCTGTGCTTATATCAAACTCTGGTTTTATGCATCACCCCACCTCTCCTTCCCCCTTAAGCAGGTATAAGAGTGTTTTCTAAATGTGAGACACTGTTCTCTTTCCTAACTCAGTTCAAGTGTAGCCATGTTTACAGGATCTTCATAAGTGATATCTTATGATAAGTTTCTTTTTCTGTGTGACTTATTTCACTTAGAATCATCGTACCTGAATCCACCCACTTTGCTGCTACTGGTCTTATGACATTGATTTCATGGCTGAGGGATATTCCATCGTACGTAAGTACCACAATTTTTTGAACCATGTTTATATTTTCTGGGATACTTAAGGTGTATCCAAGTTGAGGTCCTTGTATGCAGTGCAGCCCTAAATTTTGGGGTGGCTCTGTCTTATTGATTTTCAGTTTTCCCAAGGTATATTCCCTAGACTGGTAGTGCCCTTGGCTCTGTAGCTCTGTTCTTTACTTGTTTTAGGGAACAGAATGCACTCCTCCAGAGAGGCAGTTGGCAATTTACATCCTGCCCATCAGCATAACAAGGCTCCCTGTTCTCCAGGGCCTGTGTTTTCTTTCTGGTTTTTACACATTTTGTGGATGTCCCTTTTGACCGGTGGGAAGTGATACTTCTTTGTAGTGCAGATTTGCATTGCCCGCTTGCTTGCTTGGCCAAAAAGGGCGTATGCGTTGTCTCCTGAATATATTCAGGAGAAAACGCATACGCCCTTTTTGGCCAAGTGCATCATTGTCGAAGTTGTGCCCCTCTTCCTGTGCTTTAAAGGCGATTCCAACGTACCTCTTGAAATCTGTTTCCTGCTATTCTGCCTCGCTTTCAAGTCCGCCTCGTTGCCTTCCCTCAACAGATTTTTGGACGATAGTTGTCCTTTATTACTCGGCCAGTTTGTGAATTGCTGTGCCCCTGAGCTCCATTTTTCAACTCGTTTTTGGTGAGCTGACCGCAAGTCCAAAATTTTGGTTCAGGACCTATACTGGTTCCCGGTGGGTGGCTGAGAATTTGGTTAATTCTTCTTCCTGCCGGGAAATTAAGGTGATATGTGCCCGTCCAAATGCCTAACAGATACTCTCTCATTGGTTCTCCCTCTTCCCTTTCATCCTCTGCCAAATTGGCAACCTGTGCGAACCAAGAGGTTAAAGGGGCTGTCTCTCCAAGTTGGGAGGTTGATAGTAAAGCAGACGGAAAGTCAAACCGGAGCACCAGGAGAGGGACTATTCGTTGAGTTTTAGAAACCTTTCGTATTCACAGTGTGTCCGTTCTCTAGGTTTCCCGCACATGTTATAGCTGTAGTAATATTCCCTTCAACCTGGAGAGTTCGGACCCATGGAATGGGTGCCATGCATTATTGCTTTAAAGGGTCTGCATTTGCTCACCCAATCTCACCAATCGTCTCAGTCCCAAGTGTCCCTCCTTATGCCACATCCAGCTGTCCTTGTAGATAGGGTCATTCCAGCTTTCATCAGAGACCCTGAAGGAATTGTAAAGAATTTCCCAGTTTTTTTGTTTTGTTTTTGAAAATCCTTTTTATAGTGGGTTTGAGCTGATTCTCGCTGCCATGTTTATGCCAGTCTAGACACACTTGATTCCCTTATGGAGACATATCAATACATAGGTTTTAAGATTCTTACTAGTCAGATACTTTCCTCTGCGGGAAATATGTGGTTTTGAGTCCCTTTCACTGAGGACGGTGTAGGTCTTGTCTATTCCATAGTTGGTTTTTGGAACGGTACCTGTGCTTATATCAAACTCTGGTTTTATGCATCACCCCACCTCTCCTTCCCCCTTAAGCAGGTATAAGAGTGTTTTCTAAATGTGAGACACTGTTCTCTTTCCTAACTCAGTTCAACTGTAGCCATGTTTACAGGATCTTCATAAGTGATATCTTATGATAAGTTTCTTTTTCTGTGTGACTTATTTCACTTAGAATCATCGTACCTGAATCCACCCATTTTGCTGCTACTGGTCTTATGACATTGATTTCATGGCTGAGGGATATTCCATCGTACGTAAGTACCACAATTTTTTGAACCATGTTTATATTTTCTGGGATACTTAAGGTGTATCCAAGTTGAGGTCCTTGTATGCAGTGCAGCCCTAAATTTTGGGGTGGCTCTGTCTTATTGATTTTCAGTTTTCCCAAGGTATATTCCCTAGACTGGTAGTGCCCTTGGCTCTGTAGCTCTGTTCTTTACTTGTTTTAGGGAACAGAATGCACTCCTCCAGAGAGGCAGTTGTCAATTTACATCCCGCCCATCAGCATAACAAGGCTCCCTGTTCTCCAGGGCCTGTCTTGCCTTTATTGTTCTTACACATTTTGTGGATGTCCCTTTTGACCGGTGGGAAGTGATACTTCTTTGTAGTGCAGATTTGCATTGCCCGCTTGATTGCTTGGCCAAAAAGGGCGTATGCGTTTTCTCCTGAATATATTCAGGAGAAAACGCATACGCCCTTTTTGGCCAAGTGCATCATTGTCGAAGTTGTGCCCCTCTTCCTGTGCTTTAAAGGTGATTCCAACGTACCTCTTGAAATCTGTTTCCTGCTATTCTGCCTCGCTTTCAAGTCCGCCTCGTTGCCTTACCTCAACAGATTTTTGGACGATAGTTGTCCTTTATTACTCGGCCAGTTTGTGAATTGCCGTGCCCCTGAGCCCCATTTTTCAACTCGTTTTTGGTGAGCTGACCGCAAGTCCAAAATTTTGGTTCAGGACCTATAATGGTTCCCGGTGGGTGGCTGAGAATTTGGTTAATTCTTCTTCCTGCCGGGAAATTACAGTGATATGTGCCCGTCCAAATGCCTAACAACTACTCTCTCATTGGTTCTCCCTCTTCCCTTTCATCCTCTGCCAAATTGGCAACCTGTGCGAACCAAGAGGTTAAAGGGGCTGTCTCTCCAAGTTGGGAGGTTGATAGTAAAGCAGACGGAAAGTCAAACCGGAGCACCAGGAGAGGGACTATGCGTTGAGTTTTAGAAACCTTTCGTATTCACAGTGTGTCCGTTCTCTAGGTTTCCCGCACATGTTATAGCTGTAGTAATATTCCCTTCTACCTGGAGAGTTCGGACCCATGGAATGGGTGCCATGCATTATTGCTTTAAAGGGTCTGCATTTGCTCACCCAATCTCACCAATCGTCTCAGTCCCAAGTGTCCCTCCTTATGCCACATCCAGCTGTCCTTGTAGATAGGGTCATTCCAGCTTTCATCAGAGACCCTGAAGGAATTGTAAAGAATTTCCCAGTTTTTTTGTTTTGTTTTTGAAAATCCTTTTTATAGTGGGTTTGAGCTGATTCTCGCTGCCATGTTTATGCCAGTCTAGACACACTTGATTCCCTTATGGAGACATATCAATACATAGGTTTTAAGATTCTTACTAGTCAGATACTTTCCTCTGCGGGAAATATGGGGTTTTGAGTCCCTTTCACTGAGGACGGTGTAGGTCTTGTCTATTCCATAGTTGGTTTTTGGAACGGTACCTGTGCTTATATCAAACTCTGGTTTTATGCATCACCCCACCTCTCCTTCCCCCTTAAGCCGGTATAAGAGTGTTTTCTAAATGTGAGACACTGTTCTCTTTCCTAACTCAGTTCAAGTGTAGCCATGTTTACAGGATCTTCATAAGTGATATCTTATGATAAGTTTCTTTTTCTGTGTGACTTATTTCACTTAGAATCATCGTAGCTGAATCCACCCATTTTGCTGCTACTGGTCTTATGACATTGATTTCATGGCTGAGGGATATTCCATCATACGTAAGTACCACAATTTTTTGAACCATGTTTATATTTTCTGGGATACTTAAGGTGTATCCAAGTTGAGGTCCTTGTATGCAGTGCAGCCCTAAATTTTGGGGTGGCTCTGTCTTATTGATTTTCAGTTTTCCCAAGGTATATTCCCTAGACTGGTAGTGCCCTTGGCTCTGTAGCTCTGTTCTTTACTTGTTTTAGGGAACAGAATGCACTCCTCCAGAGAGGCAGTTGGCAATTTACATCCCGCCCATCAGCATAACAAGGCTCCCTGTTCTCCAGGGCCTGTCTTGCCTTTCTTGTTCTTACACATTTTGTGGATGTCCCTTTTGACCGGTGGGAAGTGATACTTCTTTGTAGTGCAGATTTGCATTGCCCGCTTGATTGCTTGGCCAAAAAGGGCGTATGCGTTTTCTCCTGAATATATTCAGGAGAAAACGCATACGCCCTTTTTGGCCAAGTGCATCATTGTCGAAGTTGTGCCCCTCTTCCTGTGCTTTAAAGGTGATTCCAACGTACCTCTTGAAATCTGTTTCCTGCTATTCTGCCTCGCTTTCATGTCTGCCTCGTTGCCTTACCTCAACAGATATTTGGACGATAGTTGTCCTTTATTACTCGGCCAGTTTGTGAATTGCTGTGCCCCTGAGCCCCATTTTTCAACTCGTTTTTGGTGAGCTGACCGCAAGTCCAAAATTTTGGTTCAGGACCTATACTGGTTCCCGGTGGGTGGCTGAGAATTTGGTTAATTCTTCTTCCTGCCGGGAAATTACAGTGATATGTGCCCGTCCAAATGCCTAACAGCTACTCTCTCATTGGTTCTCCCTCTTCCCTTTCATCCTCTGCCAAATTGGCAACCTGTGCGAACCAAGAGGTTAAAGGGGCTGTCTCTCCAAGTTGGGAGGTTGATAGTAAAGCAGACGGAAAGTCAAACCGGAGCACCAGGAGAGGGACTATGTGTTGAGTTTTAGAAACCTTTCGTATTCACAGTGTGTCCGTTCTCTAGGTTTCCCGCACATGTTATAGCTGTAGTAATATTCCCTTCTACCTGGAGAGTTGGGACCCATGGAATTGGTGCCATGCATTATTGCTTTAAAGGGTCTGCATTTGCTCACCCAATCTCACCAATCGTCTCAGTCCCAAGTGTCCCTCCTTATGCCACATCCAGCTGTCGTTATAGATAGGGTCATTCCAGCCTTCATCAGAGACCCTGAAGGAATTGTAAAGAATTTCCCAGTTTTTTTGTTTTGTTTTTGAAATTCCTTTTTATAGTGGGTTTCAGCGGATTCTCGCTGCCATGTTTATGCCAGTCTAGACACACTTGATTCCCTTACGGAGACATATCAATATATAGGTTTTAAGATTCTTACTAGTCAGATATTTTCCTCTGCGGGAAATATGGGATTTTGAGTCCCTTTCGCTGAGGACGGTGTAGGTCTTGTCTATTCCATAGTTGGTTTTTGGAACGGTACCTGTGCTTATATCAAACTCTGGTTTTATGCATCACCCCACCTCTCCTTCCCCCTTAAGCAGGTATAAGAGTGTTTTCTAAATGTGAGACACTGTTCTCTTTCCTAACTCAGTTCAAGTGTAGCCATGTTTACAGGATCTTCATAAGTGATATCTTATGATAAGTTTCTTTTTCTGTGTGACTTATTTCACTTAGAATCATCGTACCTGAATCCACCCACTTTGCTGCTACTGGTCTTATGACATTGATTTCATGGCTGAGGGATATTCCATCGTACGTAAGTACCACAATTTTTTGAACCATGTTTATATTTTCTGGGATACTTAAGGTGTATCCAAGTTGAGGTCCTTGTATGCAGTGCAGCCCTAAATTTTGGGGTGGCTCTGTCTTATTGATTTTCAGTTTTCCCAAGGTATATTCCCTAGACTGGTAGTGCCCTTGGCTCTGTAGCTCTGTTCTTTACTTGTTTTAGGGAACAGAATGCACTCCTCCAGAGAGGCAGTTGGCAATTTACATCCTGCCCATCAGCATAACAAGGCTCCCTGTTCTCCAGGGCCTGTGTTTTCTTTCTGGTTTTTACACATTTTGTGGATGTCCCTTTTGACCGGTGGGAAGTGATACTTCTTTGTAGTGCAGATTTGCATTGCCCGCTTGCTTGCTTGGCCAAAAAGGGCGTATGCGTTGTCTCCTGAATATATTCAGGAGAAAACGCATACGCCCTTTTTGGCCAAGTGCATCATTGTCGAAGTTGTGCCCCTCTTCCTGTGCTTTAAAGGCGATTCCAACGTACCTCTTGAAATCTGTTTCCTGCTATTCTGCCTCGCTTTCAAGTCCGCCTCGTTGCCTTCCCTCAACAGATTTTTGGACGATAGTTGTCCTTTATTACTCGGCCAGTTTGTGAATTGCTGTGCCCCTGAGCTCCATTTTTCAACTCGTTTTTGGTGAGCTGACCGCAAGTCCAAAATTTTGGTTCAGGACCTATACTGGTTCCCGGTGGGTGGCTGAGAATTTGGTTAATTCTTCTTCCTGCCGGGAAATTAAGGTGATATGTGCCCGTCCAAATGCCTAACAGATACTCTCTCATTGGTTCTCCCTCTTCCCTTTCATCCTCTGCCAAATTGGCAACCTGTGCGAACCAAGAGGTTAAAGGGGCTGTCTCTCCAAGTTGGGAGGTTGATAGTAAAGCAGACGGAAAGTCAAACCGGAGCACCAGGAGAGGGACTATTCGTTGAGTTTTAGAAACCTTTCGTATTCACAGTGTGTCCGTTCTCTAGGTTTCCCGCACATGTTATAGCTGTAGTAATATTCCCTTCAACCTGGAGAGTTCGGACCCATGGAATGGGTGCCATGCATTATTGCTTTAAAGGGTCTGCATTTGCTCACCCAATCTCACCAATCGTCTCAGTCCCAAGTGTCCCTCCTTATGCCACATCCAGCTGTCCTTGTAGATAGGGTCATTCCAGCTTTCATCAGAGACCCTGAAGGAATTGTAAAGAATTTCCCAGTTTTTTTGTTTTGTTTTTGAAAATCCTTTTTATAGTGGGTTTGAGCTGATTCTCGCTGCCATGTTTATGCCAGTCTAGACACACTTGATTCCCTTATGGAGACATATCAATACATAGGTTTTAAGATTCTTACTAGTCAGATACTTTCCTCTGCGGGAAATATGTGGTTTTGAGTCCCTTTCACTGAGGACGGTGTAGGTCTTGTCTATTCCATAGTTGGTTTTTGGAACGGTACCTGTGCTTATATCAAACTCTGGTTTTATGCATCACCCCACCTCTCCTTCCCCCTTAAGCAGGTATAAGAGTGTTTTCTAAATGTGAGACACTGTTCTCTTTCCTAACTCAGTTCAACTGTAGCCATGTTTACAGGATCTTCATAAGTGATATCTTATGATAAGTTTCTTTTTCTGTGTGACTTATTTCACTTAGAATCATCGTACCTGAATCCACCCATTTTGCTGCTACTGGTCTTATGACATTGATTTCATGGCTGAGGGATATTCCATCGTACGTAAGTACCACAATTTTTTGAACCATGTTTATATTTTCTGGGATACTTAAGGTGTATCCAAGTTGAGGTCCTTGTATGCAGTGCAGCCCTAAATTTTGGGGTGGCTCTGTCTTATTGATTTTCAGTTTTCCAAAGGTATATTCCCTAGACTGGTAGTGCCCTTGGCTCTGTAGCTCTGTTCTTTACTTGTTTTAGGGAACAGAATGCACTCCTCCAGAGAGGCAGTTGTCAATTTACATCCCGCCCATCAGCATAACAAGGCTCCCTGTTCTCCAGGGCCTGTCTTGCCTTTATTGTTCTTACACATTTTGTGGATGTCCCTTTTGACCGGTGGGAAGTGATACTTCTTTGTAGTGCAGATTTGCATTGCCCGCTTGATTGCTTGGCCAAAAAGGGCGTATGCGTTTTCTCCTGAATATATTCAGGAGAAAACGCATACGCCCTTTTTGGCCAAGTGCATCATTGTCGAAGTTGTGCCCCTCTTCCTGTGCTTTAAAGGTGATTCCAACGTACCTCTTGAAATCTGTTTCCTGCTATTCTGCCTCGCTTTCAAGTCCGCCTCGTTGCCTTACCTCAACAGATTTTTGGACGATAGTTGTCCTTTATTACTCGGCCAGTTTGTGAATTGCCGTGCCCCTGAGCCCCATTTTTCAACTCGTTTTTGGTGAGCTGACCGCAAGTCCAAAATTTTGGTTCAGGACCTATAATGGTTCCCGGTGGGTGGCTGAGAATTTGGTTAATTCTTCTTCCTGCCGGGAAATTACAGTGATATGTGCCCGTCCAAATGCCTAACAACTACTCTCTCATTGGTTCTCCCTCTTCCCTTTCATCCTCTGCCAAATTGGCAACCTGTGCGAACCAAGAGGTTAAAGGGGCTGTCTCTCCAAGTTGGGAGGTTGATAGTAAAGCAGACGGAAAGTCAAACCGGAGCACCAGGAGAGGGACTATGCGTTGAGTTTTAGAAACCTTTCGTATTCACAGTGTGTCCGTTCTCTAGGTTTCCCGCACATGTTATAGCTGTAGTAATATTCCCTTCTACCTGGAGAGTTCGGACCCATGGAATGGGTGCCATGCATTATTGCTTTAAAGGGTCTGCATTTGCTCACCCAATCTCACCAATCGTCTCAGTCCCAAGTGTCCCTCCTTATGCCACATCCAGCTGTCCTTGTAGATAGGGTCATTCCAGCTTTCATCAGAGACCCTGAAGGAATTGTAAAGAATTTCCCAGTTTTTTTGTTTTGTTTTTGAAAATCCTTTTTATAGTGGGTTTGAGCTGATTCTCGCTGCCATGTTTATGCCAGTCTAGACACACTTGATTCCCTTATGGAGACATATCAATACATAGGTTTTAAGATTCTTACTAGTCAGATACTTTCCTCTGCGGGAAATATGTGGTTTTGAGTCCCTTTCACTGAGGACGGTGTAGGTCTTGACTATTCCATAGTTGGTTTTTGGAACGGTACCTGTGCTTATATCAAACTCTGGTTTTATGCATCACCCCACCTCTCCTTCCCCCTTAAGCAGGTATAAGAGTGTTTTCTAAATGTGAGACACTGTTCTCTTTCCTAACTCAGTTCAAGTGTAGCCATGTTTACAGGATCTTCATAAGTGATATCTTATGATAAGTTTCTTTTTCTGTGTGACTTATTTCACTTAGAATCATCGTACCTGAATCCACCCATTTTGCTGCTACTGGTCTTATGACATTGATTTCATGGCTGAGGGATATTCCATCTTACGTAAGTACCACAATTTTTTGAACCATGTTTATATTTTCTGGGATACTTAAGGTGTATCCAAGTTGAGGTCCTTGTATGCAGTGCAGCCCTAAATTTTGGGGTGGCTCTGTCTTATTGATTTTCAGTTTTCCCAAGGTATATTCCCTAGACTGGTAGTGCCCTTGGCTCTGTAGCTCTGTTCTTTACTTGTTTTAGGGAACAGAATGCACTCCTCCAGAGAGGCAGTTGGCAATTTACATCCCGCCCATCAGCATAACAAGGCTCCCTGTTCTCCAGGGCCTGTCTTGCCTTTCTTGTTCTTACACATTTTGTGGATGTCCCTTTTGACCGGTGGGAAGTGATACTTCTTTGTAGTGCAGATTTGCATTGCCCGCTTGATTGCTTGGCCAAAAAGGGCGTATGCGTTTTCTCCTGAATATATTCAGGAGAAAACGCATACGCCCTTTTTGGCCAAGTGCATCATTGTCGAAGTTGTGCCCCTCTTCCTGTGCTTTAAAGGTGATTCCAACGTACCTCTTGAAATCTGTTTCCTGCTATTCTGCCTCGCTTTCAAGTCCGCCTCGTTGCCTTACCTCAACAGATTTTTGGACGATAGTTGTCCTTTATTACTCGGCCAGTTTGTGAATTGCTGTGCCCCTGAGCCCCATTTTTCAACTCGTTTTTGGTGAGCTGACCGCAAGTCCAAAATTTTAGTTCAGGACCTATACTGGTTCCCGGTGGGTGGCTGAGAATTTGGTTAATTCTTCTTCCTGCCGGGAAATTACAGTGATATGTGCCCGTCCAAATGCCTAACAGCTACTCTCTCATTGGTTCTCCCTCTTCCCTTTCATCCTCTGCCAAATTGGCAACCTGTGCGAACCAAGAGGTTAAAGGGGCTGTCTCTCCAAGTTGGGAGGTTGATAGTAAAGCAGACGGAAAGTCAAACCGGAGCACCAGGAGAGGGACTATGCGTTGAGTTTTAGAAACCTTTCGTATTCACAGTGTGTCCGTTCTCTAGGTTTCCCGCACATGTTATAGCTGTAGTAATATTCCCTTCACCTGGAGAGTTCGGACCCATGGAATGGGTGCCATGCATTATTGCTTTAAAGGGTCTGCATTTGCTCACCCAATCTCACCAATCGTCTCAGTCCCAAGTGTCCCTACTTATGCCACATCCAGCTGTCGTTGTAGATAGGGTCATTCCAGCCTTCATCAGAGACCCTGAAGGAATTGTAAAGAATTTCCCAGTTTTTTTGTTTTGTTTTTGAAATTCCTTTTTATAGTGGGTTTCAGCGGATTCTCGCTGCCATGTTTATGCCAGTCTAGACACACTTGATTCCCTTACGGAGACATATCAATATATAGGTTTTAAGATTCTTACTAGTCAGATATTTTCCTCTGCGGGAAATATGGGGTTTTGAGTCCCTTTCGCTGAGGACGGTGTAGGTCTTGTCTATTCCATAGTTGGTTTTTGGAACGGTTCCTGTGCTTATATCAAACTCTGGTTTTATGCATCACCCCACCTCTCCTTCCCCCTTAAGCAGGTATAAGAGTGTTTTCTAAATGTGAGACACTGTTCTCTTTCCTAACTCAGTTCAAGTGTAGCCATGTTTACAGGATCTTCATAAGTGATATCTTATGATAAGTTTCTTTTTCTATGTGACTTATTTCACTTAGAATCATCGTACCTGAATCCACCCACTTTGCTGCTACTGGTCTTATGACATTGATTTCATGGCTGAGGGATATTCCATCGTACGTAAGTACCACAATTTTTTGAACCATGTTTATATTTTCTGGGATACTTAAGGTGTATCCAAGTTGAGGTCCTTGTATGCAGTGCAGCCCTAAATTTTGGGGTGGCTCTGTCTTATTGATTTTCAGTTTTCCCAAGGTATATTCCCTAGACTGGTAGCGCCCTTGGCTCTGTAGCTCTGTTCTTTACTTGTTTTAGGGAACAGAATGCACTCCTCCAGAGAGGCAGTTGGCAATTTACATCCCGCCCATCAGCATAACAAGGCTCCCTGTTCTCCAGGGCCTGTCTTGTCTTTCTGGTTTTTACACATTTTGTGGATGTCCCTTTTGACCGGTGGGAAGTGATACTTCTTTGTAGTGCAGATTTGCATTGCCCGCTTGCTTGCTTGGCCAAAAAGGGCGTATGCGTTGTCTCCTGAATATATTCAGGAGAAAACGCATACGCCCTTTTTGGCCAAGTGCATCATTGTCGAAGTTGTGCCCCTCTTCCTGTGCTTTAAAGGCGATTCCAACGTACCTCTTGAAATCTGTTTCCTGCTATTCTGCCTCGCTTTCAAGTCCGCCTCGTTGCCTTCCCTCAACAGATTTTTGGACGATAGTTGTCCTTTATTACTCGGCCAGTTTGTGAATTGCTGTGCCCCTGAGCTCCATTTTTCAACTCGTTTTTGGTGAGCTGACCGCAAGTCCAAAATTTTGGTTCAGGACCTATACTGATTCCCGGTGGGTGGCTGAGAATTTGGTTAATTCTTCTTCCTGCCGGGAAATTACAGTGATATATGCCCGTCCAAACGCCTAACAGCTACTCTCTCATTGGTTCTCCCTCTTCCCTTTCATCCTCTGCCAAATTGGCAACCTGTGCGAACCAAGAGGTTAAAGGGGCTGTCTCTCCAAGTTGGGAGGTTGATAGTAAAGCAGACGGAAAGTCAAACCGGAGCACCAGGAGAGGGACTATTCGTTGAGTTTTAGAAACCTTTCGTATTCACAGTGTGTCAGTTCTCTAGGTTTCCCGCACATATTATAGCTGTAGTAATATTCCCTTCAACCTGGAGAGTTCGGACCCATGGAATTTGTGCCATGCATTATTGCTTTAAAGGGTCTGCATTTGCTCACCCAATCTCACCAATCGTCTCAGGCCCAAGTGTCCCTCCTTATGCCACATCCAGCTGTCATTGTAGATAGGGTCATTCCAGCTTTCATCAGAGACCCTGAAGGAATTGTAAAGAATTTCCCAGTTTTTTTGTTTTGTTTTTGAAATTCCTTTTTATAGTGGGTTTGAGCTGATTTTCGCTGCCATGTTTATGCCAGTCTAGACACACTTGATTCCCTTACGGAGACATATCAATACATAGGTTTTAAGATTCTTACTAGTCAGATATTTTCCTCTGCGTGAAATATGGGATTTTGAGTCCCTTTCGCTGAGGACGGTGTAGGTCTTGTCTATTCCATAGTTGGTTTTTGGAACGGTACCTGTGCTTATATCAAACTCTGGTTTTATGCATCACCCCACCTCTCCTTCCCCCTTAAGCAGGTATAAGAGTGTTTTCTAAATGTGAGACACTGTTCTCTTTCCTAACTCAGTTCAAGTGTAGCCATGTTTACAGGATCTTCATAAGTGATATCTTATGATAAGTTTCTTTTTCTGTGTAACTTATTTCACTTAGAATCATCGTACCTGAATCCACCCACTTTGCTGCTACTGGTGTTATGACATTGATTTCATGGCTGAGGGATATTCCATCGTACGTAAGTACCACAATTTTTTGAACCATGTTTATATTTTCTGGGATACTTAAGGTGTATCCAAGTTGAGGTCCTTGTATGCAGTGCAGCCCTAAATTTTGGGGTGGCTCTGTCTTATTGATTTTCAGTTTTCCCAAGGTATATTCCCTAGACTGGTAGTGCCCTTGGCTCTGTAGCTCTGATCTTTACTTGTTTTTGGGAACAGAATGCACTCCTCCAGAGAGGCAGTTGGCAATTTACATCCCTCCCATCAGCATAACAAGGCTCCCTGTTCTCCAGGGCCTGTCTTGCCTTTCTTGTTCTTACACATTTTGTGGATGTCCCTTTTGACCGGTGGGAAGTGATAATTCTTTGTAGTGCATATTTGCATTGCCCGCTTGCTTGCTTGGCCAAAAAGGGCGTATGCGTTTTCTCCTGAATATATTCAGGAGAAAACGCATACGCCCTTTTTGACAAAGTGCATCATTGTCGAAGTTGTGCCCCTCTTCCTGTGCTTTAAAGGCGATTCCAACGTACCTCTTGAAATCTGTTTCCTGCTATTCTGCCTCGCTTTCAAGTCCGCCTCGTTGCCTTCCCTCAACAGATTTTTGGACGATAGTTGTCCTTTATTACTCGGCCAGTTTGTGAATTGCTGTGCCCCTGAGCTCCATTTTTCAACTCGTTTTTGGTGAGCTGACCGCAAGTCCAAAATTTTGGTTCAGGACCTATACTGGTTCCCGGTGGGTGGCTGAGAATTTGGTTAATTCTTCTTCCTGCCGGGAAATTACAGTGATATGTGCCCGTCCAAATGCCTAACAGCTACTCTCTCATTGGTTCTCCCTCTTCCCTTTCATCCTCTGCCAAATTGGCAACCTGTGCGAACCAAGAGGTTAAAGGGGCTGTCTCTCCAAGTTGGGAGGTTGATAGTAAAGCAGACGGAAAGTCAAACCGGAGCACCAGGAGAGGGACTATGCGTTGAGTTTTAGAAACCTTTCGTATTCACAGTGTGTCCGTTCTCTAGGTTTCCCGCACATGTTATAGCTGTAGTAATATTCCCTTCACCTGGAGAGTTCGGACCCATGGAATGGGTGCCATGCATTATTGCTTTAAAGGGTCTGCATTTGCTCACCCAATCTCACCAATCGTCTCAGTCCCAAGTGTCCCTCCTTATGCCACATCCAGCTGTCGTTGTAGATAGGGTCATTCCAGCCTTCATCAGAGACCCTGAAGGAATTGTAAAGAATTTCCCAGTTTTTTTGTTTTGTTTTTGAAATTCCTTTTTATAGTGGGTTTCAGCGGATTCTCGCTGCCATGTTTATGCCAGTCTAGACACACTTGATTCCCTTACGGAGACATATCAATATATAGGTTTTAAGATTCTTACTAGTCAGATATTTTCCTCTGCGGGAAATATGGGGTTTTGAGTCCCTTTCGCTGAGGACGGTGTAGGTCTTGTCTATTCCATAGTTGGTTTTTGGAACGGTTCCTGTGCTTATATCAAACTCTGGTTTTATGCATCACCCCACCTCTCCTTCCCCCTTAAGCAGGTATAAGAGTGTTTTCTAAATGTGAGACACTGTTCTCTTTCCTAACTCAGTTCAAGTGTAGCCATGTTTACAGGATCTTCATAAGTGATATCTTATGATAAGTTTCTTTTTCTATGTGACTTATTTCACTTAGAATCATCGTACCTGAATCCACCCACTTTGCTGCTACTGGTCTTATGACATTGATTTCATGGCTGAGGGATATTCCATCGTACGTAAGTACCACAATTTTTTGAACCATGTTTATATTTTCTGGGATACTTAAGGTGTATCCAAGTTGAGGTCCTTGTATGCAGTGCAGCCCTAAATTTTGGGGTGGCTCTGTCTTATTGATTTTCAGTTTTCCCAAGGTATATTCCCTAGACTGGTAGCGCCCTTGGCTCTGTAGCTCTGTTCTTTACTTTTTTAGGGAACAGAATGCACTCCTCCAGAGAGGCAGTTGGCAATTTACATCCCGCCCATCAGCATAACAAGGCTCCCTGTTCTCCAGGGCCTGTCTTGCCTTTCTTGTTCTTACACATTTTGTGGATGTCCCTTTTGACTGGTGGGAAGTGATACTTCTTTGTAGTGCAGATTTGCATTGCCCGCTTGCTTGCTTGGCCAAAAAGGGCGTATGCGTTTTCTCCTGAATATATTCATGAGAAAACGCATACCCCCTTTTTGGCCAAGTGCATCATTGTCGAAGTTGTGCCCCTCTTCCTGTGCTTTAAAGGCGATTCCAACGTACCTCTTGAAATCTGTTTCCTGCTATTCTGCCTCGCTTTCAAGTCCGCCTCGTTGCCTTCCCTCAACAGATTTTTGGACGATAGTTGTCCTTTATTACTCGGCCAGTTTGTGAATTGCTGTGCCCCTGAGCTCCATTTTTCAACTCGTTTTTGGTGAGCTCACCGCAAGTCCAAAATTTTGGTTCAGGACCTATACTGGTTCCCTGTGGGTGGCTGAGAATTTGGTTAATTCTTCTTCCTGCCGGGAAATTACAGTGATATGTGCCCGTCCAAATGCCTAACAGCTACTCTCTCATTGGTTCTCCCTCTTCCCTTTCATCCTCTGCCAAATTGGCAACCTGTGCGAACCAAGAGGTTAAAGGGGCTGTCTCTCCAAGTTGGGAGGTTGATAGTAAAGCAGACGGAAAGTCAAACCGGAGCACCAGGAGAGGGACTATGCGTTGAGTTTTAGAAACCTTTCGTATTCACAGTGTGTCCGTTCTCTAGGTTTCCCGCACATGTTATAGCTGTAGTAATATTCCCTTCACCTGGAGAGTTCGGACCCATGGAATGGGTGCCATGCATTATTGCTTTAAAGGGTCTGCATTTGCTCACCCAATCTCACCAATCGTCTCAGTCCCAAGTGTCCCTCCTTATGCCACATCCAGCTGTCGTTGTAGATAGGGTCATTCCAGCCTTCATCAGAGACCCTGAAGGAATTGTAAAGAATTTCCCAGTTTTTTTGTTTTGTTTTTGAAATTCCTTTTTATAGTGGGTTTCAGCGGATTCTCGCTGCCATGTTTATGCCAGTCTAGACACACTTGATTCCCTTACGGAGACATATCAATATATAGGTTTTAAGATTCTTACTAGTCAGATATTTTCCTCTGCGGGAAATATGGGGTTTTGAGTCCCTTTCGCTGAGGACGGTGTAGGTCTTGTCTATTCCATAGTTGGTTTTTGGAACGGTTCCTGTGCTTATATCAAACTCTGGTTTTATGCATCACCCCACCTCTCCTTCCCCCTTAAGCAGGTATAAGAGTGTTTTCTAAATGTGAGACACTGTTCTCTTTCCTAACTCAGTTCAAGTGTAGCCATGTTTACAGGATCTTCATAAGTGATATCTTATGATAAGTTTCTTTTTCTATGTGACTTATTTCACTTAGAATCATCGTACCTGAATCCACCCATTTTGCTGCTACTGGTCTTATGACATTGATTTCATGGCTGAGGGATATTCCATCGTACGTAAGTACCACAATTTTTTGAACCATGTTTATATTTTCTGGGATACTTAAGGTGTATCCAAGTTGAGGTCCTTGTATGCAGTGCAGCCCTAAATTTTGGGGTGGCTCTGTCTTATTGATTTTCAGTTTTCCCAAGGTATATTCCCTAGACTGGTAGCGCCCTTGGCTCTGTAGCTCTGTTCTTTACTTGTTTTAGGGAACAGAATGCACTCCTCCAGAGAGGCAGTTGGCAATTTACATCCCGCCCATCAGCATAACAAGGCTCCCTGTTCTCCAGGGCCTGTCTTGTCTTTCTGGTTTTTACACATTTTGTGGATGTCCCTTTTGACCGGTGGGAAGTGATACTTCTTTGTAGTGCAGATTTGCATTGCCCGCTTGCTTGCTTGGCCAAAAAGGGCGTATGCGTTGTCTCCTGAATATATTCAGGAGAAAACGCATACGCCCTTTTTGGCCAAGTGCATCATTGTCGAAGTTGTGCCCCTCTTCCTGTGCTTTAAAGGCGATTCCAACGTACCTCTTGAAATCTGTTTCCTGCTATTCTGCCTCGCTTTCAAGTCCGCCTCATTGCCTTCCCTCAACAGATTTTTGGACGATAGTTGTCCTTTATTACTCGGCCAGTTTGTGAATTGCTGTGCCCCTGAGCTCCATTTTTCAACTCGTTTTTGGTGAGCTGACCGCAAGTCCAAAATTTTGGTTCAGGACCTATACTGGTTCCCGGTGGGTGGCTGAGAATTTGGTTAATTCTTCTTCCTGCCGGGAAATTACAGTGATATATGCCCGTCCAAACGCCTAACAGCTACTCTCTCATTGGTTCTCCCTCTTCCCTTTCATCCTCTGCCAAATTGGCAACCTGTGCGAACCAAGAGGTTAAAGGGGCTGTCTCTCCAAGTTGGGAGGTTGATAGTAAAGCAGACGGAAAGTCAAACCGGAGCACCAGGAGAGGGACTATTCGTTGAGTTTTAGAAACCTTTCGTATTCACAGTGTGTCAGTTCTCTAGGTTTCCCGCACATATTATAGCTGTAGTAATATTCCCTTCAACCTGGAGAGTTCGGACCCATGGAATTTGTGCCATGCATTATTGCTTTAAAGGGTCTGCATTTGCTCACCCAATCTCACCAATCGTCTCAGGCCCAAGTGTCCCTCCTTATGCCACATCCAGCTGTCATTGTAGATAGGGTCATTCCAGCTTTCATCAGAGACCCTGAAGGAATTGTAAAGAATTTCCCAGTTTTTTTGTTTTGTTTTTGAAATTCCTTTTTATAGTGGGTTTGAGCTGATTTTCGCTGCCATGTTTATGCCAGTCTAGACACACTTGATTCCCTTACGGAGACATATCAATACATAGGTTTTAAGATTCTTACTAGTCAGATATTTTCCTCTGCGTGAAATATGGGATTTTGAGTCCCTTTCGCTGAGAACGGTGTAGGTCTTGTCTATTCCATAGTTGGTTTTTGGAACGGTACCTGTGCTTATATCAAACTCTGGTTTTATGCATCACCCCACCTCTCCTTCCCCCTTAAGCATGTATAAGAGTGTTTTCTAAATGTGAGACACTGTTCTCTTTCCTAACTCAGTTCAAGTGTAGCCATGTTTACAGGATCTTCATAAGTGATATCTTATGATAAGTTTCTTTTTCTGTGTAACTTATTTCACTTAGAATCATCGTACCTGAATCCACCCACTTTGCTGCTACTGGTGTTATGACATTGATTTCATGGCTGAGGGATATTCCATCGTACGTAAGTACCACAATTTTTTGAACCATGTTTATATTTTCTGGGATACTTAAGGTGTATCCAAGTTGAGGTCCTTGTATGCAGTGCAGCCCTAAATTTTGGGGTGGCTCTGTCTTATTGATTTTCAGTTTTCCCAAGGTATATTCCCTAGACTGGTAGTGCCCTTGGCTCTGTAGCTCTGATCTTTACTTGTTTTTGGGAACAGAATGCACTCCTCCAGAGAGGCAGTTGGCAATTTACATCCCTCCCATCAGCATAACAAGGCTCCCTGTTCTCCAGGGCCTGTCTTGCCTTTCTTGTTCTTACACATTTTGTGGATGTCCCTTTTGACCGG
Organism: Hyperoodon ampullatus; assembly: GCF_949752795.1. Classification (NCBI taxonomy): domain Eukaryota; kingdom Metazoa; phylum Chordata; class Mammalia; order Artiodactyla; family Ziphiidae; genus Hyperoodon; species Hyperoodon ampullatus. Next base: position 5,256 of record NW_027640627.1, on the reverse strand, counting down.
TGGGAAGTGATACTTCTTTGTAGTGCAGATTTGCATTGCCCGCTTGCTTGCTTGGCCAAAAAGGGCGTATGCGTTTTCTCCTGAATATATTCAGGAGAAAACGCATACGCCCTTTTTGACAAAGTGCATCATTGTCGAAGTTGTGCCCCTCTTCCTGTGCTTTAAAGGCGATTCCAACGTACCTCTTGAAATCTGTTTCCTGCTATTCTGCCTCGCTTTCAAGTCCGCCTCGTTGCCTTCCCTCAACAGATTTTTGGACGATAGTTGTCCTTTATTACTCGGCCAGTTTGTGAATTGCTGTGCCACTGAGCTCCATTTTTCAACTCGTTTTTGGTGAGCTGACCGCAAGTCCAAAATTTTGGTTCAGGACCTATACTGGTTCCCGGTGGGTGGCTGAGAATTTGGTTAATTCTTCTTCCTGCCGGGAAATTACAGTGATATGTGCCCGTCCAAATGCCTAACAGCTACTCTCTCATTGGTTCTCCCTCTTCCCTTTCATCCTCTGCCAAATTGGCAACCTGTGCGAACCAAGAGGTTAAAGGGGCTGTCTCTCCAAGTTGGGAGGTTGATAGTAAAGCAGACGGAAAGTCAAACCGGAGCACCAGGAGAGGGACTATTCGTTGAGTTTTAGAAACCTTTCATATTCACAGTGTGTCCGTTCTCTAGGTTTCCCGCACATGTTATAGCTGTAGTAATATTCCCTTCAACCTGGAGAGTTCGGACCCATGGAATGGGTGCCATGCATTATTGCTTTAAAGGGTCTGCATTTGCTCACCCAATCTCACCAATCGTCTCAGTCCCAAGTGTCCCTCCTTATGCCACATCCAGCTGTCGTTGTAGATAGGGTCATTCCAGCTTTCATCAGAGACCTTGAGGAATTGTAAAGAATTTCCCAGTTTTTTTGTTTTGTTTTTGAAATTCCTTTTTATAGTGGGTTTGAGCTGATTCTCGCTGCCATGTTTATGCCAGTCTAGACACACTTGATTCCCTTACGGAGACATATCAATACATAGGTTTTAAAATTCTTACTAGTCAGATATTTTCCTCTGCGGGACATATGGGGTTTTGAGTCCCTTTCCCTGAGGAAGGTGTAGGTCTTGTCTATTCCATAGTTGGTTTTTGGAACGGTACCTGTGCTTATATCAAACTCTGGTTTTATGCATCACCCCACCTCTCCTTCCCCCTTAAGCAGGCATAAGAGTGTTTTCTAAATGTGAGACACTGTTCTCTTTCCTAACTCAGTTCAAGTGTAGCCATGTTTACAGAATCTTCATAAGTGATATCTTATGATAAGTTTCTTTTTCTGTGTGACTTATTTCACTTAGAATCATCGTACCTGAATCCACCCATTTTGCTGCTACTGGTCTTATGACATTGATTTCATGGCTGAGGGATATTCCATCGTACGTAAGTACCACAATTTTTTGAACCATTTTTATATTTCCTGGGATATTTAAGGTGTACCAAAGTTGAGGTCCTTGTAAGCAGTGCAGCCCTAAATTTTGGGGTGGCTCTGTCTTATTGATTTTCAGTTTACTCAAGGTATATTCCCTAGACTGGAAGTGCCCTTGGCTCTGTAGCTCTGTTCTTTTCCTTGTTTTAGGGAACACAATGTACTCCTCCAGAGGGGCAGTTGGCAATTTACATCCCGCCCTTCAGCATAACAAGGCTTCCTGTTCTCCAGGGCCTGTCTTGCCTTTCTGGTTTTTACACATTTTGTGGATGTCCCTTTTGACCGGTGGGAAGTGATACTTCTTTGTAGTGCAGATTTCCATTGCCCGCTTGCTTGCTTGGCCAAAAAGGGTGTATGCGTTCTCTCCTGAATATATTCAGGGGAAAACACATAAGCCCTTTTTGGCCAAGTGCATCATTGTCGAAGTTGTGCCCCTCTTCGTGTACTTTAAAGGCGATTCCAACGTACCTCTTGAAATCTGTTTCCTGATATTCTGCCTCGCTTTCAAGTCCACCTCGTTGCCTTCCCTCAACAGATTTTTGGACGATAGTTGTCCTTTATTACTCGGCCAGTTTGTGAATTGCTGTGCCCCTGAGCTCCATTTTTCAACTCGTTTTCGGTGAGCTGACCGCAAGTCCAAAATTTTGGTTCAGGACCTATGCTGGTTCCCGGTGCGCGGCTGAGACTTTGGTTAATTCTTCTTCCTGCCGGGAAGTTAGAGTGATATGTGCCCGTCCAAATGCCTGGCAGCTACTCTCTCATTGGTTCTCCCTCTTCCCTTTCATCCTCTGCCAAATTGGCACCTTGTGCGAACGAGGAGGTTAAAGGGGCTGTCTCTCCAAGTTGGGAGATTGATAGTAAAGCAGATGGAAAGTCAAACCGGAGCACCATGGGAGGGTCTATTCGTTGAGTTTTAGAAACCTTTCATATTCACAGTGTGTCCGTTCTCTAGGTTTCCCGTACATGTTATAACTGTAGTAATATTCCGTTCAACCTGGAGAGTTGGGACCTATGGAATGGGTGCCAGGCATTATTGCTTTAAAGGGTCTGCATTTGCTCACCCAAACTGACCAATCCTCTCAGTCCCAAGTGTCCCTCCTTATGCCACATCCAGCTGTCGTTGTAGATAGGGTCATTCCAGGTTTCATCAGAGACCCTGAAGGAATTGTAAAGAATTTCCCAGTTTTTTTGTTTTGTTTTTGAAATTCCTTTTTATAGTGGGTTTCAGCGGATTCTCGCTGCCATGTTTATGCCAGTCTAGACACACTTGATTCCCTTACGGAGACATATCAATACATAGGTTTTAAGATTCTTACTAGTCAGATATTTTCCTCTGCGGGACATATGGGGTTTTGAGTCCCTTTCCCTGAGGAAGGTGTAGGTCTTGTCTATTCCATAGTTGGTTTTTGGAACGGTACCTGTGCTTATATCAAACTCTGGTTTTATGCATCACCCCACCTCTCCTTCCCCCTTAAGCAGGTATAAGAGTGTTTTCTAAATGTGAGACACTGTTCTCTTTCCTAACTCAGTTCAAGTGTAGCCATGTTTACAGAATCTTCATAAGTGATATCTTATGATAAGTTTCTTTTTCTGTGTGACTTATTTCACTTAGAATCATCGTACCTGAATCCACCCATTTTGCTGCTACTGGTCTTATGACATTGATTTCATGGCTGAGGGATATTCCATCGTACGTAAGTACCACAATTTTTTGAACCATTTTTATATTTCCTGGGATATTTAAGGTGTACCCAAGTTGAGGTCCTTGTAAGCAGTGCAGCCCTAAATTTTGGGGTGGCTCTGTCTTATTGATTTTCTGTTTACTCAAGGTATATTCCCTAGACTGGAAGTGCCCTTGGCTCTGTAGCTCTGTTCTTTTCCTTGTTTTAGGGAACACAATGTACTCCTCCAGAGGGGCAGTTGGCAATTTACATCCCGCCCATCAGCATAACAAGGCTTCCTGTTCTCCAGGGCCTGTCTTGCCTTTCTGGTTTTTACACATTTTGTGGATGTCCCTTTTGACCGGTGGGAAGTGATACTTCTTTGTAGTGCAGATTTCCATTGCCCGCTTGCTTGCTTGGCCAAAAAGGGTGTATGCGTTCTCTCCTGAATATATTCAGGGGAAAATACATAAGCCCTTTTTGGCCAAGTGCATCATTGTCGAAGTTGTGCCCCTCTTCGTGTACTTTAAAGGCGATTCCAACGTACCTCTTGAAATCTGTTTCCTGATATTCTGCCTCGCTTTCAAGTCCACCTCGTTGCCTTCCCTCAACAGATTTTTGGACGATAGTTGTCCTTTATTACTCGGCCAGTTTGTGAATTGCTGTGCCCCTGAGCTCCATTTTTCAACTCGTTTTCGGTGAGCTGACCGCAAGTCCAAAATTTTGGTTCAGGACCTATGCTGGTTCCCGGTGCGGGGCTGAGACTTTGGTTAATTCTTCTTCCTGCCGGGAAGTTAGAGTGATATGTGCCCGTCCAAATGCCTGGCAGCTACTCTCTCATTGGTTCTCCCTCTTCCCTTTCATCCTCTGCCAAATTGGCACCTTGTGCGAACCAGGAGGTTAAAGGGGCTGTCTCTCCAAGTTGGGAGATTGATAGTAAAGCAGATGGAAAGTCAAACCGGAGCACCATGGGAGGGTCTATTCGTTGAGTTTTAGAAACCTTTCATATTCACAGTGTGTCCGTTCTCTAGGTTTCCCGTACATGTTATAACTGTAGTAATATTCCCTTCAACCTGGAGAGTTGGGACCTATGGAATGTGTGCCAGGCATTATTGCTTTAAAGGGTCTGCATTTGCTCACCCAAACTGACCAATCCTCTCAGTCCCAAGTGTCCAGCATTATGCCACATCCAGCTGTCGTTGTAGATAGGGTCATTCCAGGTTTCATCAGAGACCCTGAAGGAATTGTAAAGAATTTCCCAGTTTTTTGTTTTGTTTTTGAAATTCCTTTTTATAGTGGGTTTGAGCTGATTCTCGCTGCCATGTTTATGCCAGTCTAGACACACTTGATTCCCTTACGGAGACATATCAATACATAGGTTTTAAGATTCTTACTAGTCAGATATATTCCTCTGCGGTAAATATGGGGTTTTGAGTCCCTTTCACTGAGGAAGGTGTAGGTCTTGTCTATTCCATAGTTGGTTTTTGGAACGTTACCTGTGCTTATATCAAACTCTTGTTTTAAGCATCACCCCACCTCTCCTTCCCCCTTAAGCAGGCATAAGAGTGTTTTCTAAATGTGAGACACTGTTCTCTTTCCTAACTCAGTTCAAGTGTAACCATGTTTACAGGATCTTCATAAGTGATATCTTATGATAAGTTTATTTTTCTGTGTGACTTATTTCACTTAGAATCATCGTACCTGAATCCACCCATTTTGCTGCTACTGGTCTTATGACATTGATTTCATGGCTGAGGGATATTCCATCGTACGTAATTACCACAATTTTTTGAACCATTTTTATATTTCCTGGGATATTTAAGGTGTACCCAAGTTGAGGTCCTTGTAAGCAGTGCAGCCCTAAATTTTGGGGTGGCTCTGTCTTATTAATTTTCAGTTTTCCCAAGGTATATTCCCTAGACTGGAAGTGCCCTTGGCTCTGTAGCTCTGTTCTTTACTTGTTTTAGGGAACACAATGCACTCTTCCAGAGAGGCAGTTGGCAATTTACATCCCGCACATCAGCATAACAAGGCTCCCTGTTCTCCAGGGCCTGTCTTGCCTTTTTGGTTTTTACACATTTTGTGGATTTCCGTTTTGACCGGTGGGAAGTGATACTTCTTTGTAGTGCAGATTTGCATTGC